>NW_027043832.1:0-103136 GCF_037102585.1 Saccharomycopsis crataegensis
TTTTTTTTTTATAAAGTCCCTATATTTAACTACTAAGAGCTATATAGGTCATCGCACTTTTTATGTACGGTTATTATGATCAATTATGCGCAGCTATGGCGACTTATTTGGTGTCCGTTTTCTCCCAATATTTTTGGTAACCCGGGAGTTTGGGTTGGAAAATGCAATGTTTTTGACTTGTAGCAACCTGTCACTATTTTTTTTTTTTAGCCAGGGAGGAGGAAATCTTCGAAAGACACCAGCGACGCAACCTTACCGGTAGTGTGAGATTTTTACTCACTAAAACCCCCTTGTATCTTACCTTCAGAGTGGTATTACTCCTTACTCAGCTAGCGTACTGAACGTGACCTGGTGGTTAATGCAGCGAGCGGGGTTCGAACACGCGACCCTTTCTTAGTCTATGGTTCTGCCCACTACGCCACCCAGCGCAGGTCTAAATGGTAACCAGGACACAACCTAACCATGATCCCATAATATAACAAAAATATATTACGGTCCTATAGTGTAGTGGTTACCACGTCAGGTTCTGATCCTGAAGACCCCAGTTCGAACCCGGGTGGGACCTTATTTTTTTACATGCTCGACAATGATTTTTATAATTGTTCGGAAAAAAAAGTCCCTAGAAGTTCGCCTCTTTGGAAAATACACATTTTAGGCACTTTTTTTTACAGTTTACTTGTACACTTTTTGGTAACAACACCCTAGAGTGTTAATAGCCGTAACACCATTATTTCTAACCCATATTTTCTGCAAATTTTTGGTAGAGTTCACCGGAGTGGAAGTATGACCATCAGTAGGTGCCGCATTGGAAGTGACGGATAATTTATCTTGAGACATTATGAAGTACAGTGTTTTCATTTTTTATTCGTACCAACCACCGGAAATGTTCATACCAGTGGCAAAAAATAATTCATACCGACCCCCGGTATTTTTCGTACCACCGCAGCGGGATTTATTCAGACCATCTAAGAAAAATAGTTCATACTATTGCACTTTAATTATTCATAACAACAGTATATAAAATTCATATTAATTCCTTTTTTTTCATGTGAATGTTGAAATGTAGCTCATAGTACAGTGCAAGCTCCAATAGTCTGATCTTGTCTATCACTTAACTTAAGGGTACTTTATGTGATTTTGTGTATTATGGTGGAACAATGTTTTTCCGACAAGAAAAACGCCGGACACCTATGTACAATAATTACCGCTTCTGGTGAAAGTGCGCTCTGGTGACACTTTTCCGAGATCCTACAATCAAGGGGTCTGTAGGTCATATACTAGGAACCAGATCATTAGATCTCTACTAATAAATATTATAGTCGTTGCTACCAAGATTATATTTACAGCCATTATTGGTTTAAGGTTGCTAGGTGTCGTGCTGTTTGTCCTTACTACTGTCCTTATATTTAACTTTATTATCTAAAGTGTTTGTCATTATACGTGAGTGCGTTTGTTCCGTCTTTATATATATTGAAATACCTTGTAGACCTGTAGAATTCTAACAGAACCAATCCATCACAGGTTTGGCGGTGCCTAAAAAAACAATTGCGTTTCAGCTAGCAAACCTACAGAAATCTCAGCGACCTCCAGAACAAAAAGTATACCTGTGGACGAGTTGGGAATTGAACCCAAGACCTCTCCCATGCTAAGGGAGCGCGCTACCAACTGCGCCACACGCCCTTTTTTATTATTATCAAGAATGTGACCTCACCGAGATTTGAACTGAGGATGATTTCCTGATAATATTGAATTTTGTCTTTAAAAAAAAAAAAGATTGTTATTTATTGTCCATAAAAAAGTTCCATTATAATGAGTATTAATAATACCAAAAGAATTCCAAAGCCTTCCAACTACTCCACTGATCCAACAAATGATCCACCTTCTCAAGAAACCCTGGTTTCTTCTGATATTATCGTTGACTTAGATCATGCAAATCCCAACGCAACCGATCAAAACAATGTAAACAAACACGGAAATGAACCACATTCAGACGAAGAAATCACTGAGGAAGATGACAATACTTTTTTAAGTACTGCTGAAACCTTTGCAACCCCATCTAATACCATAAATGAGGCCTCTAATGCTGATTCTGATGTTGATATTGCCCACCGCCCAGCCCTGGAAATTAATGTTTCTCCAGTTGATTGCGATCGCAATCTTGATAGTGCAGGTGACACTAGCGTCGACATGCATATGTCAAATCAAGCCACCATTGAATCTCAAGGAGATTCACAACCTTCTGTTTCTATTGATTTTGTTACTGAAAACTCTGAAAACCAAAAAAAATTGAAAACAACAAAACCCAAAAAAACTCTGAAAACCAAAAAACCCCAAAAAAAACTAACCCAGCCCCAGTTGCTGCTTTCAGCAGATCCTACGCCCAAATCGCCTCGGGCTCTAAAGGCGCATCCCAACAGGGGACTCTGATTATGAACACCACCTCCACTTTTCAAAATGTTTTAGCCAAATTCGAAAGAGTTTTTAAATGGGCTAAATATCTCAAATCAATCAAGTTCGAACACCAAGATGTCCTTGAATATGCCATTAAGGAAAAAGGCATGAGGGGATCACTTTTCGGATTTGACACACAAAAAGTGGAAAATGTTGAAGAGAAATATCAAGAATTTGTTAAAATCTACACCATTGAAAAGTTTTTCAAATTTTATACAAATTCCCATTTAATTAATGAATTCTCAAGATTGAAACAATCTAATATTGCAGAGGAGGATTACATTAAATTTATTATGAGCCATCAAGATAAACAAAAAATCATGATGTCATTTATTATCCCACCTGAAGTCTACCGGAAGTATGAACTTGATGATCATTTGAGTTCAATAAAGGATGCCTTCCAAAAATTAATCGATGTTAAATTAACCAACATTGAAACTGATTTGAATGATAATGATGATATCAACTTCATCAAGAAAGCTTTAATTGAAGCTCAAAACTACTTGTTTATTTCAAATGAAACTATTTGTCTCAAATCCTCACTTATCCCAATATTGAAAGGTCAATTACAAACTAAGAATGAAAAGTTACGTAATGCATTTATTGATTTTGTCACTAGCCATTTAAGTGTTGACATTGAACAATCCACTTACAAGCCACGCATCAATATCAATAAGAATGATAAAGAAATCCAATTGATTGAGATAACAGCCTTGGAAACAACCCCCGACTATTTTGTCGATGCTACCATCAAGCAAGCGCTTGACCTAGCCCAAATTGAACCAACATCATTCTCAGTGATTAAAAGTGACATGACTAAAAGACCTAACGAGGAGCTTAAAAATCGTTACATTTATGGTTACTTGGAAATGGAACCAGGAAAACAAATCCCGGTTATTCACCAAGACAACATTGTTTCTAAAGTTATTACTAAATGCTTACACTGTATCAATTGTGGTTCAAGAGAACACACCAGATACAATTGCAAGCAAGCATCTTGCGCGATTTGCAAAAAGCCTAGCCATGTAGCTAAAGACTGTTACTTTAAGCGGCCAAAGAAAAATGTTACAGATGATCGTCATGAGAACCCCAAACAGAAGCAAAATCAACCACCAGTGATTGAAGTTCCTTCTACCGAGTTCACCATGGTTCATGGTTCATCTAGATCCAGACAGTCAAAACCACCACAAAATGAACTGAGCAATTTATGGAAGAATCCATTCCACCAATTGGGATTAATATCCAAAGAAAGAGATGATGATTATGAAAATATTCAAACTACCACACCAGCTATCAACAGAAAGCATCAAATCACCCCTCCTCCGGTTAATCAAGTTAGAAAGGCCTCCAAAAAGAAGGCATCCGTCAAACCAAAGAAAATCCTTCAAAGGGAGAAACCAGCTGAAACCAAGCAAGAGTCAGCAAAACCAGGAATTAAGTTGAATGTGTTTAGATCCCATCCAATTACCCCAAAATCTAATCAAACCTTGTCCAACCCAACTTCTACCCCAGCTTCTACTCCAAAATCTACCCCAAAATCTACCCCAAAATCTACCCCAATCTCTACCCCAATTTTGACCAAAATTAACACCACCAAGCCTTCAGCACCAAAACCATTTGTACCAAAATCTATTAAGTTAGTCATTAAAGACCCACACCCATCAGTGACATCAAAACTGGCACAAACTGGCTCTAAAGAGCCAACCCTGTCTGAATCAAGTGCAGAACCTGATAATGATAATGACGAAGAATATGATGAGGAGTATGAAAATGATGGAGAATACATCTATGATGCAAAAGACGAATATGAGGATTCAGAAGAATATGAGCAGGATGAAATGCTACTGGGTGATGAAATTCCAGTACATGAGAAAACAGAATTAACACCAACCAATGATGATTTGTCAACTCTGGAAGCTGATGCAACCAGAAACAAACAGACAAATCAAAATTCCAATGAATAAACATAATGATTATTAAAATCAATACTCAAAATATACAACGGAGTCGTATCAGCGACCAGTTGGTAATAAGTTTCACCCAAAAATCCAATGTGTCTTTGCTCCAAGAACTAAATCTATCAGAAGACTTTTCGTTTCAGTTCGATAACAAAGTCATATACTATAATTCAACCTGTTCCAGAACAGCAATAATTGTTGATGATTCTATTCCAGTGTTAGGATCCAAATTAGCAGGTATTACTGTCCAACATGAACTCCAAAAACACATCACGGATGTCTTAATTGAATTAGAAAATAACCAAGCACTCTGGATTATAAACTTGTATAATCCAAATCAATACCAAAAGCAAAATCAGATCCATGATCAGCTCAAACTCAGTTTACTTGCCCAACATCAGAATCTTCAAACTAGATTCCCAGGAAAGACAATCAACATCATGTTAGCTGGTGATTTTAATAATTTTATTGATCGTTCGGACTCCCTAAATTATAGAAGCCGTGAAGACTCAGTTGCTGAATCCTTAACTAATCTCATTACTTTGTTGAACTTGAAGGACTCATTCAATTCAATCAAACATAACATCAAGAAAACATTCACTAATAAAGCATCAGAATTAGGGAAAAGCCGGAGATTGGATAGGTTCTATATCACTGGGAGCTTCTTAAAAAACAAAGAAAACAAATGGAATATGACACAAACAAATCATTTTGGGAAAAGATCCACACATGATTCAGTTACAGTGGAGTTGACTTTAACTTCATCCAAGGCTTACTATAATATGAAGAGATATAGATTAACCGATAGAATCATTAATGTTCTCAGGCACCAATCTATAAATGAAGATATCCAAGGAACCGATGAATTAATAATTGATATTAAATGCAAAGCAGAAAAACTCAAACACATGTTGAAAAAAGTGAAAGTGCCTGAACTTGATAAAGTGACGGAATATTATCAACATATTAACCAAGTTTTCCACCAATATCAAGAACAACGCCCAATAAAACAGCTAAAAGATGTAGAAGGGACACTAGTTCAATCTCATGAAGAGATAATGAAAATAGCAACTGAATATTATATGGACTTGTTTGATGGAACCAGAGGAACAAAGGACACAAAAAAAATACATAAATATCTTCAGGACGTGATTCCAACCCAAGGAATATCTCCTGAAGAGAAGAGAAAAATGGATTCCTCCATAACAATGGAAGAACTCAAACTGGCAATTGATTCGGCAAATTTGAAGTCCACACCGGGCATAGATGGAATCCCATACAAATTTTATAAGGAATTATTTCCCCAAATCAAACACATCCTTCTTCAAGAATTTAACCACATTCTAACTGAAGGAAATTTACCATTCCACTACCGAACTATACTCTTTAACATCATACCAAAGCCTGGAAAGTCAAAAGAAAACATTGGAAACTATAGGCCGATAGCCCTTATCAACACTAATCTTCGATTATTATCCACAATAATTAATAATAGGTTGTTGAAGCACTTGCCTGATATCATAGGGGAAGATCAAGCTGGTTTTATTCCAGGCCGGTCATCGTTCTCCAACATCACCATTTTCAGAGAAATGTTAGATAGTCTAATTCATCCAAAAGATAAAACGCATATAATACCAAATCCACAAAAGCTGATACTAATTGTGGATTTGGAGAAAGCGTTCGATAGGATATCTCACGAATATATGGAACAACTATTGTCCCATTTAAATTTTGGAAAAAAATTAGCCAAGTTAATCATCAACATCCTCAAGCAGACAACGGGATCCTTATACATCAACAACATGACCGGCCCATTATTCAATTTAAAAAATGGTACCCTCCAAGGTAATCCGTTTTCCCCTTCATTATTTGCATTAGCAGTAGAACCTTTACTACGATCTATCAAACAGAATACCAGAGGCCATAGTTACCAAGGAGATTTGATACCTGAAGCATATAGCAGTCAACATTATCTTGCTTTTGCTGATGATATCACAGTTTTCCTCAAAGATAAAAGAGATTATTCCAAAACAATGAAATGTATTAGACTATTTGAAAAATTCAGTGGCAGCAAACTCAATGAAAAGAAATCCCAACTAATCATACCAACTGATACTTATCCATTTTTGACACCATTCCCATTTGAGATTGCTGATGAAAACTTTCAATTGACATATTTGGGGATAACTATTGGGCCATCAGTGACATTTTGGCCGGAAACATTGCAGCGTGACCTCTATATCAAGTACAAGTTATCAAACATGACCAGCTTGCTGATTCAATCAAAAATAGAAGCATTCAACACATATATTGCATCCAAGTTCTATTACAAAGAACTACACCAACCTTTGTTACCCAATCAGTTGAATCAAATTGACACATCGATTAAATTATTGGTCAAGCAAGATACACCTATTTCTTTGGACACACTCAAGACACACAACAACAAAGGCGGTTTCTCAATGATTGATTTAAAGTCTCAACTCCAACACCGAAGAGCTAAAATTTTCCAGGATTTGTTTTTGGATAGTCACACTAAATATAACCAGATATTACGTTTCAAAATTCAATCAAGTATCAACAACATCATTCAAAAAACATCACCAACAAAATCACCAAAGGAAGATTATATCAAAACTCATTATTGGTGGGTGGTATTACTTGAACTAGCGGATGACATTGAGAATACCAATGATTCAATTTCCTTGGAAGTTATGAATAGCAGCACATTCTCAGATGCTGAAAGGACAGCGTACTGGGATTTCAGAAAAGTTCTTGGTATAAAGAAACGTACAATCAGGTTGAAGCCAATGAAGATTGGAATTGAAGATTTGAAAAATTCAATTGAAAAAGGGATTCCTGAAAAATATCAACAACACATTCCAATTAGAATTAAGGATTTTGACCATACTAAAGGAAGTAAAAAACAACGGGAAAAACAAGATGTGGACAAGATGTCAAAAACACTCATGGATATTACTGGGGTGAATCAGAAACAAGTTGATAACTTTTGGCATAACCTCAAAAAATTCAACCAACATTTCCCGGGGAAATATCAAAATATTCACATCTTTCATTTGGGCATTGAAAATCACAATTACGTAAGTAATCATTGTGACTATTGCAGCAAAAAATTAACCAGATATGATGAACCCCAATATGCCCCAAAGGAAATCCAATTTGAAATCATGAAGCACCATCTTATTGAATGTCCATTGGCCCAGAAACTTTGGAAAAAAACTGACTTGAATATCCCATTAACCTGGCAAACAATCATTACCCCTGCCACCAACATGAACGAAACCAGAATGATCGATAGATATCTAGGTTTCCAACGAAAATTATCAAGATTGAAATCCAAAAGGCATTTCAATTGTCATATGGCCGTTGATTCAATGATCTTCTTGCTTGAAAGCAATATCTTTTAAGCGGAGAAGAAAAAATAGGTGGGGAAAAACAAGAAAATAAAATCAAAAAAAAAAATAAAATCAAAAAAAAAAACAACAATTAAAAACCTTAAAAACGCATAAAAACATTTTTTCTCAATAATAGGGTTTTTCACCATTAATGGTTTTCCCTTAACACTTTAATTTTCAAACTACATTAGGTAGTTTATGAGATATATAGTTATATAATTAATTAATATATTGAATTTTGTCTTTAAAAAAAAAAAAACCTCTGTCTTTAAAAAAAAAAAAAAATCCTCCTCCCTGGCTAAAAAAAAAAATAGTGACAGGTTGCTACAAGTCAGAAACATTGCATTTTCCAACCCAAACTCCCGGGTTACCAAAAATATTGGGAGAAAACGGACACCAAATAAGTCGCCATAGCTGCGCATAATTGATCATAATAACCGTACATAAAAAGTGCGATGACCTATATAGCTCTTAGTAGTTAAATATAGGGACTTTATAAAAAAAAAAAAAAAAAAGGTTCAACAAACATTGAACCCAATGAATATCAAACACTCAGACCTTGCCAAGTCCATTCAAGACGGTATACCAACTATCTATCAAATGGAGATCCCAAAACTGGTCATGGAGTTTGAACACAAACAGGGAAGCAAGAAAAAAAGAGCCAGAATTGATAAACATAAATTATCCACCACTTTAACCAATATCCAAGAAGTCACCCAAACGAAACAAAACTCTTTCTGGAAGAGACTCCACAAATACCAACATAATAGCCCTGGTTACTTTGAAAACATACACATATTCCACTTAGGTGCTGAACAATTTTTTTACCAACATAGAAAATGTCACTATTGCGGGCTCGAAACCGTCTCTCAAGACCAACAACATGAATCACCAGAACTCCAAGTCAAGATCAAAATGACCCATTTCCTAATTCAATGCCCATTATCAACCGAGTTATGGTCAAGATTGAAAATCCCAATTCCATTAGCATGGAATAACTTAATCGCTCCCAATCATTCAGAATCAACAATCAAAAAGATCGACCGCTACCTATGCTATCAACGCAAACTCTCACGCCTAAGATATCATAACCAAATTGATTGGAACACATCAATTAACAACTTGATTTATATCATTACTACTGGGAGCTGAATAGTCGATCAAAACAAAAAAGAAAAAAAAAAATTAACAAAAACAATAACAAAAAAAACATTTTATTTAAATACTATTAATTATCACTAAAGGGTTTTTCACCATATGATATGGTTTTCCCTAACATATATAATGAGCATTAGCTTATAAGATTTTACATAGATATATATAATTATATATTTATTAATAAATCGAACTTTGAAGGAAAAAAAAAACCTTAACTGCTTCAGAAGATCCTGAAGCGGACCAAAACATGGATTCCAACGCCATTTCTACCCCAACTACCTCTCCAGCAACTAATGTTTCTTCAGTTGATTGCGATCGCAATTCTCATGCAGCATGAAAAAATAAAAAAAAAAAAATATAAAAAAGCTATAATGAGTATTAATAATACCAAAAGAATTCCAAAGCCTTCCAACTACTCCACTGATCCAACAAATGATCCTTCTTCTCAAGAAGGTTGTAGTTTTGTAACTCTAGTTACAAAAGACATTGATAACAATAATATTCAATAATATTTATTCCCTTGTTATACTTGTTTTACTTGTTAACTATCTAAATTATATAAAGGACAAACTCAGACTATGGGGGGCATGGCCCATATTTATATTAATCTCAATGGGTTCTAGAAGGTTCCATAAGCTCTAGAATGTTCCATGGAATTCTGGAAGGTTCCATAAGTTCTAGAAGGTTCCATAAGTTCTAGAAGGTTCCATAAGTTCTAGAAGGTTCCATGGAATTCTAGAAGGTTCCATAAGTTCTAGAAGGTTCCATAAGTTCTAGAAGGTTCCATGAGTAATGACTAACCACATAACTTTGGATTGCCAACTCAACACCCTCTCTCAATTCAAAGTCTCCATACCACAGAGCCTTCTCAACTCCAAGAATTGAGGGGCAGCAAGACCTTTTGTAAACATATCAGCAATCATAACACCAGTGCTCAAGTACTCCAAATTGATAGAGCCAGATCCAATGTGGTCCCTGATAAAGTGAGTCCTGATGTCAATGTGTTTGGTGCGATGATGGAAAGCAGGATGCTTTGCCATCTCAATACACCCTTGGTTATCATCAAACATCCTCACTGGACCAGTATTGATCCCAAATTCCTTGAACACTTGCATTAGCCATAATGCTTCCTTGACTCCTTCACTTAGTGACATGTATTCAGCCTCTGCCAAAGAAAGAGCAACAGTAGCTTGCTTCTTAGATCTCCATGTGATTGCACCATTGGCATATTTGAACACAAACCCAGTAGTAGACTTTCTGTCTGACTTATCTCCAGCCCAGTCAGCATCACAGTATCCAAGAAGCTCACCGTTATCATTATTGCCAGCCTCATATCTTATTCCCAAATCTTTGGTTCCTTTCAAGTATCTTAAAACTCTCTTTGCTGCCTTATAATGCACCTCCTTTGGTTCCTTGAGGTATCTGGATAGAACACCGACGATATAGCTGATATCGCTTCTAACAGTATTAGCAGCAAACAATAATTTTCCAACCAAAGATCTGTAAGCTGTGGCATCACAATCCTCAGCACTGTTGTCCACCAAGGTGAGCTCCTGACCAGCAATAGTAGGCGTCTTATCTGGGTTGCAATTCTCCATTCCAAATTCCTTTAACATAGAGCCAATATAGTCTTTCAAGCTCATGTTAATACCTCCATTATCTTGCGAGATGTTGATACCCAAAAATTTCCTGACTATTCCCAAGTCCTTCATCTTGAAGACATTCATCAATTCACTTTTCACTTTCCTGATGGCAAAATCTGAGGTACCAGTTATCAATAAATCATCAACGTAAAGCGCAACCATCACAAAAGACTTTTCGGATTTCCTTGAATATAGACAATATTCAGCACCGTTTCTGACAAAACCAAGCGACGACAAAACACTGTGGATTCTTTCATTCCACACCAAGGGAGCCTGTTTCAAACCATAAAAGCTTTTCTTCAATCTCAAGACACTGGTTTCCCTTCCTTTAACCACATACCTTTCCGGCTGTGTCATGTATAATTCTTCTTGAAGAAACCCATTGAGAAAAGCTGTCTTAACATCCATCTGATGAACTGCCATTCCATTCTTGGCAGCGATACTCAACATCAACCTGATAGATTCATAACGCACCACAGGTGAGAATGTCTCATTGTAGTCAATACCTTTCACCTGTGTGAATCCTCGAGCAACAAGTCTTCCCTTGAAGACTCCGTTATCTTTCTTTGCAAAGACCCAACGACATGTAATTGTTGAAGTTTTGTAACCCTAGTTACAGTAGTCATTACCAATAACAAATACTATCAAACTATCCTTGTTATTATTCTTATTCTTCTTAACTAACTAACTATTTAAATAACAAAATATAAACTCAAACTATGGGGAGAGGCCCCATATTTATAATAAGACCAATATATATGATTTGTAATCATACATCCATCTAGAACATTCTAGATGATTAATCATATGCACAATGACTAATTATTAGGCTGAGTCATAATCACATGCAGATTATATATTGCTCAGCCATGGTAAATAAACCGTCTTATCCGAGACTCGAACCCAGGATCTATTCAACACATTGATACCCGTGTTAACCGTTGAGCCATCTGTACAAAACCCAATATATGACTTTGGATTGTCAACTCAACAGTAATTGGCTTTCTTCCTTTCGGCAACTCGACCAATTCATAAGTGGAATTCTCCTTGTGAGCCGCAATTTCTTCGTCACAAGCGCGCTTCCATTCTGCACTTTCGTTGCTCTTCATGGCTTCCTTATAATTTCCAGGAACATCACTTCCACCAGCCAAAGCAGCAGCTTCACCAGCCATAAAACAAGAGGCAACATAATTCACAGGTTTGTACTCTAACAACTTGCCTTCGGCATCATCATTCAGTTCTGATTCCTCATCACAATCACTTGGCTGTTCAACATGTGGCTCAATTTCCGAAACCACCAAGTTGTCATTGCTACTACCATTAGGAACAAAAGAAGTAAGCTCTTTTGAGCTACTGTCGTTTCTGTATTTCTTCCTTTGTGGTTTCTCAATAGCAATTTCCCTCTCTGAATCTGAACTGAATGTATCAGATTCTTGTTCAACGTCTGCCAAGATCCCAAATGGATTTCTTTTAATCAAACCTGTACTTTTCTTGGGTCTAGAACCCGATGATCTTTTCCTTTTTGTAGCAGTAACCAACTTGAACTCTTCTGAAACCATCCTTGATGGGATTAACTCTCCAGTGGCATCCTCATCAGTGACTCGCTTCACATCCTGATAGTAATATCTTGACTCATCAAATCTGACCTGAGTCGCCACAATAATCTTGTTGGCAGCA
Source organism: Saccharomycopsis crataegensis (assembly GCF_037102585.1). Classification (NCBI taxonomy): domain Eukaryota; kingdom Fungi; phylum Ascomycota; class Saccharomycetes; order Ascoideales; family Saccharomycopsidaceae; genus Saccharomycopsis; species Saccharomycopsis crataegensis. Next base: position 12,304 of record NW_027043832.1, read on the forward strand.
GGATCAAAAATTCTGTACGCACAGTGATCTCTATCATACCCGAGCATCACTCCAACCTTGGCGGTAGCATCAAATTTCCCATTTCTCAAACTGTTTGGTATAACCACATATGCAAGGGAACCAAAGCAGCGAAGATGGTCAAGGCCCGGCTTGTATCCATACCAACGACCATATGGTGTGTGGAAATTAATAACGCGGGATGGCGTCCTGTTAATCAAATAAACAGCCGTGCGGACACCTTCAGACCAAAACTGAACCGGCATAGAAGCCCCAATAATTAAAGACCTAGTTTTGTCTTGAATTGTCCGATGCATTCTTTCAGCAACACCATTTTGATAACTATGGTGTGGCACAGTCAACTCATGGGCAATACCTTTGCTTCTCATGAAATCATGCAACTTTCCTGTAACAAATTCACCACCATTATCAGTGCGGATAGTTCCCACGGTAAACTCTTTTCCCTGAGACTTGAACATTGTTTCGGTGTATGTAATAAACTCAATAATCCTGTCAGCACACTCTGACTTGTTTTTCAAACACTTGACCTCCACAAACTTGGAATACCCGTCGACAATAGTGAGAAAATATTTGCTCGAATCAATAGACCCATAATTGATTGGGCCACACACGTCCATATGCAACAATTGTAAAGGCTGTTGTGGTTTAGCACCCTTCCCGCTCTTTGGTCTTCTGGTAACCCCTTTACTTGTCAAGCAGCTTTCACATAACTGCACAGAATCTTCACTGTAAAGTTTACCTTTCACCAAATGAAACATCAGATTGAACTTGTTCATAATATTCATACTGGGATGGCCTAATCTCTGGTGCCACAACCCGCTCTTATCAACACTGTTAAATGCCACACCATCGACACTGGTGTGCAAAGCATAAAGATCACTCATAACTGGATCTTTAACAGCAACCACTTTCTTTTCAGGGTACATTTTCACCTTGTTTCCTTCAAATAATAATCTTGCACCATTCAGAGTAGCCTTGGAAACAGAAATCAAATTGGCCTTTGACCCTGGAACATAATAAGCATCCTTGATTTCGATACTGGTGTTATCACGTAACTTAAACACCGCAGACCCGATACCTTGAACCTCGAGAGAACTACCATCAATACCTGAGATCTCACCAGAAAAAGGACCAATGGTTTTAAACATCTTTCTGTCATTCAAAATATGTTGCGAGGCACCAGAGTCAAAGTACACTCTGGAGGCCCTACCATGCATTCCCATAAATGCATACCAAGATGGTGATGGATTCTTCAGATCACCACCCATTCTCTCCTTTCTAGGAGCCTTGCAATCCTTCTTGAAATGACCGGGTTTTCCACAATTGAAGCACTTGTACTGTTTCTTAAAAGCAAACACAGGTTCCAAACCCTCAACACTGGTGGAACCAACCGATTTATCTCCAATGATTTCTCTTGTCAAATCTTGGACAAGCCCAATATCAACATTTCCAATAGTCCTGCCATTTCTAGACTCATACGCAGTCATGACTTCCCTGGAAAGATTTGCATTAAACCCGGCTTTCTGACCCAAGCTCAAAAACAACGCACACAACACAGTGTTTCCGTCTAATTTGCCAACAGTATTCTTGAAGTGATTGAAGGCATCAATGAAATTCTCAACGTTTCCGTTGCTAGATTTCAACCACTTAGCGTCAATTAAATCTGAGATAATACCAACAGCATTTGTAACAGTCAATGTACCATAAGCATCCTTGAGAAACATAAACAAGTTTCTACCAGTACCATCAAATTCGGAAGCCTTAGTCAAAGCAGCGCCTGAGATGCTGTTGAAAATGGCTGTTGAAATAATCTCATCCATAGTAGCAATCAATTGGGCAACTTCATTAGCAGTTTCCAGCCCGTCGGTTCCGGTTTCCCCATTGATCAAGTAAGCATGTAAACCAAGACCTTTCATCTTCATCTTAACACTGATCAAAGTAAACCAATCATAAAAGTTCCCGGAACCCTTCAACTTCTCATCAGCAGCGAACGAAGTGAGAGCATTTGAACTCATAACCTGTTGTAGTTTTGTAACTCTAGTTACAAAAGACATTGATAACAATAATATTCAATAATATTTATTCCCTTGTTATACTTGTTTTACTTGTTAACTATCTAAATTATATAAAGGACAAACTCAGACTATGGGGGGCAGGGCCCATATTTATATTAATCTCAATGGGTTCTAGAAGGTTCCATGAACAATGACTAACCACATAACTTTGGATTGCCAACTCAACAAGTACCTTGTTCATTTCATTCGTACATTTACCGCATATGGTTAACACTTCTCAGCCTTAAATTCTTTAATTTTCAAAACTGGATATATCATCAAAAACCCTTATCTTGTCAATTGACAACGATAGAGCTTCTTGGCTCAACCTTATCCCTTTCAGTCGAAATGTTCAAAAGCATGCCCTAGTTCATACTCTTCTGGCCTTATTCACTCCAATGCGATTCCACGATAGATTACATCGCTCACGCACAATCCCTGTTCGACCTTAGGGTTGTATACCTCTTATACAACTTTGACAACGATTATGACACTGCCTTAATCCTGTTACTAATCTCAGCTTCTTGTCACTTTATACGCGATCCTCGCTTAACTCCGGAGCTATTCCAATTACCCCTTTGGAATTATTAGCATTCCGATTCGATACCAGCTATCCTTTTTTTCACCGTAACATGGTAATCAAATAGGACTCTTCATTCTTCGGTTTGGAGATTCCAAGCAACCCGAGTAATGACTCTCCATGGTCGAGCTCTATTTCGATTATCGAAATACCCATGACCCAAGGGAGGTTGCCAACCAAGCCGCAAACGATAATTTACATAGCTTTCTCCTAATCTGTCCTCTCGAATAGTTGACAGTGATACATCCTTCTGTGGTTGGCATTGTTCGCGCAACTTGTGGGCTTACCCGTATCAACCACAGCTTAACTCTTCCCTGTATACTCTGCGTTGAAAGTCCCAATGCTCAAATGTGTCAAGGTAATGTTGTACTGTAGCCTTTCGAAGTAACGAAACCGTTGTTTTATTACTATCATTGTCACACCACAGAACCAATGACCTCCGTTACCGCACAAATAACAAGAACACTAGAGACCAACTTATCAGACGAGTATCCCCACAGGCAAGGCTTTAATCACTCGTTTAATTTCCACGGATGCATCTATCTCAATCAATTGTTCGTAACAACATTTAGCAAGACTATCGATATGAGGGAAACTTCCTTTGCAACATGAGCAACACAATTTTATTAAACTTTTCTAGCTTCGGCACCGGTTGCCTTGGTCATCGTAAAAGTTTCCTTTCTCCAATCTTCCATACATCTGTAAGGATCATTCCTTCGATCCAACAATCAATAAGCGACTTTCCACGTCATCGCTTCGTATCACCTTTTAGTGACTACTATAATTTCAATTCAACAATCTCTAAGCGATGTTATTACCTCATCGCTCCATAGTTACCAGCTTTCCGTAACCGATACAACTTTGGGACTTCTATCTCCCAATTCCGTTGTCACCCATGTATTAATTCCGTTCTAGTACTAGAATACCGGAATTAACAAATAATGACTATACCACCAAAAAAAACCAATCTTCGGCGTAAGGATTCTAAGATCGTAACCTTTTCTAACTATTTGGTTCTTGACCTAGGCTCCTCAATAATCACCAATATTTTATAGGGGAGGAATAAAATCCTTCCCAAACATAACTAGTCGGCTCTTGATCCTGACTCAGAAATGTGGCTTAACAATAAGCAAAACAAAAATAAACATCAAAAATAAACAATATAAACAAAACAACACATCGTCGTCTTGTGGAAGTGGTTAGTGGCTATTTGTTCCGATCTCAACCACTCCATAAGCAGGGTCATCTTGACACCTATAACGTGATCCTAATCGATCATAAAACCAAACACTCGTTTTCGTCAACGGTGTGAAATATGCAGGGCCACCGTGGCACCTGAGGTAACAAAATCCAGTCACGAAGTAGGCAGATAATGGTTCTCTTTTTGCCCGTTAAAATACACAAGGCCACCAAAGCTCCTCATGTGACAAGTCAAAACAAAAGTTACAACGTTCTCATATAACGATGTAATGTAGCAGGGCATCCACAGCACCTGGGGTGACAACCGTCACAAAACAAAGATAGTTACGTCGTTCTCTTATGACGACGTAAAACAGACAGGGCTTCCAAAGCGCCTGGGGTGACAGCAGTCACAAACAAAAATAATTTCATCGTTCACTTATAACGATGTAAAGCAGACAGGGAATTCGCGTCACCTGGCGTGGTGTTAAATCTCAACACAATCAAGACAAACACAATCAAGACAAACACATATGACGTCTTTTCTGACGAAGTAACCAAGACAGAGTCCTGCAGGTATATGAGGTAACTGTAATCATATTCACATTATCGCATCCGACCTAGCAAAGTAAGATAGTCATGGTCGGAAAGATACTTCATATAACACAACGGTGGGTACATCCATTATGCCGTGGTGAGAACAGGGTGAGTGACAGATTGTTCAACTCAGTTGCACTGAGTTGACACGTAGCTTGTTGAAGTTTTGTAACCCTAGTTACAGTAGTCATTACCAATAACAAATACTATCAAACTATCCTTGTTATTATTCTTATTCTTCTTAACTAACTAACTATTTAAATAACAAAATATAAACTCAAACTATGGGGAGAGGCCCCATATTTATAATAAGACCAATATATATGATTTGTAATCATACATCCATCTAGAACATTCTAGATGATTAATCATATGCACAATGACTAATTATTAGGCTGAGTCATAATCACATGCAGATTATATATTGCTCAGCCATGGTAAATAAACCGTCTTATCCGAGACTCGAACCCAGGATCTATTCAACACATTGATACCCGTGTTAACCGTTGAGCCATCTGTACAAAACCCAATGTATGACTTTGGATTGTCAACTCAACACCCTCTCTCAATTCAAAGTCACCATACCACAAAGCTTTCTTAGCTCTATGAATTGAGGAGCAGCAAGACCTTTAGTGAACATGTCAGCAACCATGATTCCAGTATTAAGGTATTGCAAATCAATTGTCCCAGATCCAATGTGATCCCTGATGAAATGAGTCCTGATATCAATATGTTTGGTACGGTGATGGAAAGCTGGATGTTTGGCCATTTCAATACACCCCTGGTTATCATCATAAATCTTCACTGCACCAGTGTTAAGGCCAAACTCCTCAAAGACCTGTTTCAACCACAATGCCTCTTTCACACCTTCGCTAAGAGACATATATTCTGCTTCAGCTGTAGAAAGAGCAACCGTTGCTTGTTTCTTGGACCTCCATGTTATTGCACCATTGGCATATTTGAACACAAACCCAGTAGTAGACTTTCTGTCTGACTTATCTCCAGCCCAGTCAGCATCACAATATCCAACTAGTTCACCATCTCCTTTATCTCCAGCCTCATATCTTATACCTAATTCTTTCGTACCTTTCAAATATCTCAACACTCTTTTAGCTGCCTTGTAATGGACCTCCTTTGGCTCCTTGAGATATCTTGATAAAACACCGACGATATAACTAATATCGCTCCTAACAGTATTGGCAGCAAACAACAATTTTCCAACTAAAGATCTATAGGCTGTAGCATCACATGTTTCAGCATTGGCATCCACCAACGTAAGTTCTTGGCCAGAAATTGTAGGCGTCTTATCGTGGTTGCAATTCTCCATTCCAAATTCCTTCAACATGGAACCAATGTAGTCCTTCAAACTCATGTTGATACCACCGCCATCTTGAGAAATATTCATGCCTAAAAATTTCTTGACAACTCCCAAGTCTTTCATCTTGAAAACATTCATCAATTCAGATTTGACTTTTCCAATAGCAAAATCTGAGGTACCAGCTATCAATAAGTCGTCAACATAGAGGGCAACCATCACAAATGACTTTTCAGACTTTCTTGAGTACAAACAATATTCAGCACCGTTTCTAACAAAACCAAGCGACGACAATACACTGTGGATTCTTTCATTCCACACTAACGGGGCTTGTTTTAATCCATACAAGCTTTTCTTCAACCTCAAGACGCTGGTTTCTTTTCCCTTAACCACATACCCTTCTGGCTGAGTCATGTATAATTCTTCTTGAAGGAAACCATTGAGGAACGCAGTTTTAACATCCATCTGATGAACTGCCATTCCATTCTTGGCAGCGATACTCAACATCAACCTGATAGATTCATAACGCACCACAGGTGAGAATGTCTCATTGTAGTCAATACCCTTCACCTGTGTGAATCCTCGAGCAACAAGTCTTCCCTTGAAGACTCCGTTATCTTTCTTTGCAAAGACCCAACGACATGTAATTGGCTTTCTTCCTTTCGGCAACTTGACCAATTCATAAGTGGAATTCTCCTTGTGAGCAGCTATTTCTTCGTCACAAGCGCGCTTCCATTCCACTCTTTCATCGCTCTTCATAGCTTCCTTGTAGTTTCCAGGAACATCAGTTCCTCCAGATATAGCGTCAGCTTCACCAGCCATGAAGCATGTAGCAACGTAATTCACAGGTTTGTATTCTAACAACTTGCTTTTGGTATCATCATTCAGTTCTGATTCTTCATCACAATCACTTGGCTCTTCAATATGAGGCTCAATTTTCGAAACCACCAAGTCATCATTGCTACTGCCATTTGGAACAAACGAAGTCAACTCTTCTGAATTTCTTGTATTCCTGAACTTCTTTCTTTGTGGTTTCTCAGTAACACTTTCCCTCTCTGAATCTGAGCTGAATGTGTCAGCTGTTCTTCTATTTCAGCCAAAATACCAAATGGGTTTCTCTTAATTATACCCCTGGTTTCCTTGACTCTAGAACCTGATGATCTTTTTCTTTTCGTAGCAGTAACCAACTGAAAAGCATCATCATAAACTTTTGAGGGAATCAATTCTCCGTCCCCATACTCCTTGGTTTCCACAATGGACATTTCAATGTCTTTATCAGGTGCATCACTTTCAGATACCATGCTTGCATCATCAACTGAGATTTGGGACGTAGTTTCATCATCATGGTATGCAGAGCCATTTCTACTACCAACATCAACATCAACCAAATCATCATTCATAATAATTGGAGCAGCAGATATTCCACCAATGATACCTCCCCCTCCTCCGCCAGAAATTCCAATCCTTTCTTCTGGTGCAGCAGTGGAGGACTTCTTTCCATCTTGAAAATAATATCTTGACTCATCGAAGTTCACTTGGGCAGCCGTAACAACTCTATTTGCTTCGGGATCAAACATCCTATAAGCACACCGATTTCTATCATACCCAAGCATAACACACATTTTCGAAGTAGCACCAAGTTTCCCATATCTCAATTTATGGGGAACAACAACATATCCAATACAACCAAAACAACGAAGATGATCAAGTCCTGGATTATAACCAAACCAACGACGATACGGAGTCTGAAAACCAATCACTCGGGATGGTGTTCTGTTGGTCAAATAAGCAGCTGGCCAAAATTGCGCAGGCATGGATGCCCCAATCATCAAAGATCTTGTTTTATCTTGAATGGTCCGATTCATTCTTTCAGCAACACCATTCTGATAACTATGGTGTGGCACCGTCAACTCATGAGCAATTCCTTTTCGTCGCAAGAACGCGTGCAATTGGCCTGTAATGAATTCTCCACCATTATCAGTTCTTATGGTTCCAACTCTAAAGTCTTTTCCTTGTGACTTGAACATTGTCTCAGAGTAGTTTATGAAGTCAATAATCTGAGCCGTGCACTCGGACTTTTGAGTTAAGCATCGAGTTTCCACATACTTGGCATATCCATCTACTATCGTAAGAAAGTAGGCACTCGAATCAATCGAGCCATAGCTAAAAGGACCACAAACATCCATATGCAACAATTCCAATGGTCTCTTAGGTTTAGAACCTTGACCCAACTTTGGTTTTTTGGACTGTTCCTTTAGCAGCAAGGCAACAGTCGCATCGAATAACAGCATTGTCACCCAAGATTTTCCCTTTAACAAGCTTAAACATTTTGTTAGCTTTCTGTAAAATATTAGCACTTGGGTGTCCGAGTCTTTGGTGCCAGAGACCACCCTTATCAATACTGTTAAAAGCAACACCATTAGCATCAGTAGATAATCTGTAAAGCCCATTCATCAGAGGATCCTTGGTACCAATAACCTTCATTTCCGGATACATTTTCACTTTGTTTCCTTCAAACAATAATTTCGCACCATTCAGAGTAGCCTTGGAAACTGAAATCAAGTTGGCTTTTGAGTCTGGAACATAATAAGCATCTTTGATTTCAATATTGGTATTATCACGTAATTTGAACTCCGCAGACCCAATACCTGCAACAGCAACACCACCGCCATCAATCCCGGAGATCTCTCCTCCAAACGGTCTGATCGTCTTGAACAAGCTCTTATTGTTTAAGATATGTTGCGAGGCACCTGAATCAAAATACACCCTGGAGTTGTTACCATGCATTCCCATAAATGCATACCACGATGGTGATGGGTTTCTACCATCTCCAATCAACTTTTGTGCCTTTGGTGATTTGCAGTCTCTTTTAAAATGACCAGGCTTTCCACAATTGAAACATCTATATTGTTTCTTAACTGCAAACACCGGCTCAGTGTTATCAACATTAGCAGACCCAATAGATTTATCTCCAATAATCTCTCTTGTTAAATCTTGAACAAGACCGAGATCAACATTACCAACTGTTCTGCCGTTTCTAGATTCATACGCAGTCATGACTTCTCTAGAAAGGCTGTTACCAAATCCAGCCTTTTGACCTAAGCCCAAAAATAACGCACAAAGGACCGTGGTTCCGTCCATCTTACCAACCGTGTTTTTAAAATGATTAAAAGAGTCAATAAAGTGTTCCACTTTTCCTTCTTTAGTTTTCAACCATTTGTTGTCCATTAAATCACAAATAATTCCCACAGCATTGGTAACAGTCAAAGTACCATAGGCCTCCTTGAGAAACATAAACAAGTTTCTGCCGGTACCATCGAATTCCGAGGCCTTAGTTAACGCAGCGCCTGTGATACTATTGAAAACAACTGTAGAAATAATTTCATCCATAGCAGCAACCAATTGCGCAACTTCGTTGAGGTCTTCCAGACCATCAGTTCCAGTTTCCCCATTGATCAAATAAGCATATAACCCAAGACCTTTCATCTTCATCTTGACACTGATCAATGTAAACCAATCATAGAAGTTTGATGAACCTTTCAACTTTTCATCAGCAGCAAACGAAGTAAGAGCATTTGAACTCATAACCTGTTGAAGTTTTGTAACCCTAGTTACAGTAGTCATTACCAATAACAAATACTATCAAACTATCCTTGTTATTATTCTTATTCTTCTTAACTAACTAACTATTTAAATAACAAAATATAAACTCAAACTATGGGGAGAGGCCCCATATTTATAATAAGACCAATATATATGATTTGTAATCATACATCCATCTAGAACATTCTAGATGATTAATCATATGCACAATGACTAATTATTAGGCTGAGTCATAATCACATGCAGATTATATATTGCTCAGCCATGGTAAATAAACCGTCTTATCCGAGACTCGAACCCAGGATCTATTCAACACATTGATACCCGTGTTAACCGTTGAGCCATCTGTACAAAACCCAATGTATGACTTTGGATTGTCAACTCAACATAGCTTCGCTTCCATGACTTTCGCTAGCATAATGCAGCCAAGCTTAAGCTTGATCTCTTTGAAACTGTACCCACGTCTTCTCCAGGAACAGCATTATACACCAATGCCACTGCAACCGTGCGCCTGTCTCTGGTTTGGTATTGTCAGCTCCTGAACCTTATGATGGATTCCAGCACATCACTTTCACGACACCTTGGACATTCCGAACATGGTGGACCACTCAAGGGTTCTCCTAGTTCGCTCTTCAGGTCGTTTCGTAAATAAACCTTATTATTTCTGACCATTCACAGAACGACTATTCTCGGAAGAGTATTGCTTTGTCCCGTTTAGCATGTTTGTGCAACATTGATAGTTCGTAAAACTTCCATTATTCGGTCGAGTAAGCAACTAACCCCACGGTGAAACGTAGCAATAACTCCATGTCAACTTGTGATAGCACACGTCGACTTCAATAATTCACCGGAAGCTCTTCTGCCATACTCCACTTAGGATCCCGAGTTAACCAACTAGGCTTCGCGGAGCACCAAGAATGAGGTGTCCTTAAACCTAGTGGTGCTACCAAATGTTACAATCAGTGTGCAAGGGCACACTAGATTCTGGAATCAAGTGGACAGGCAGTATTTTATATCCAAAGAGACTTGTTCTTTCTAAACTAAATCAAGGTCAAAACTAAAGGAATGTTGAATCCTTAAATAAATAAAATGGTTAAAACTAATAATGGGGTGTTGGACCCGTTCTGGGAATAAAAGGCTAAACATAAGGCGATGCGACAAGGATAAGGGATGAGGGGTGGGACATAAGGTGATACCGCTTATCTCTTATCCTTGTCGCATCGCCTTATGTTTAGCCTTTTATTCCCAGAACGGGTCCAACACCCCATTATTAGTTTTAACCATTTTATTTATTTAAGGATTCAACATTCCTCTCATTTTCACCTTTATTTAGTTTAGAAAAGGATCATCTTTGTGATCACCTAATTTGAATCTTTTTTTTTTTTAAAGACAAAATTCAATATATTAATTAATTATATAACTATATATCTCATAAACTATCTAATGTAGTTTGAAAATTAAAGTGTTAAGGGAAAACCATTAATGGTGAAAAACCCTATTATTGAGAAAAAATGTTTTTATGCGTTTTTAAGGTTTTTAATTGTTGTTTTTTTTTTGATTTTATTTTTTTTTTTGATTTTATTTTCTTGTTTTTCCCCACCTATTTTTTCTTCTCCGCTTAAAAGATATTGCTTTCAAGCAAGAAGATCATTGAATCAACGGCCATATGACAATTGAAATGCCTTTTGGATTTCAATCTTGATAATTTTCGTTGGAAACCTAGATATCTATCGATCGTTCTGGTTTCGTTCATGTTGGTGGCAGGGGTAATGATTGTTTGCCAGGTTAATGGGATATTCAAGTCAATTTTTTTCCAAAGTTTCTGGGCCAATGGACATTCAATAAGATGGTGCTTCATGATTTCAAATTGGATTTCCTTTGGGGCATATTGGGGTTCATCATATCTGGTTAATTTTTTGCTGCAATAGTCACAATGATTATTTACATAATTGTGATTTTCAATGCCCAAATGAAAGATGTGAATATTTTGATATTTCCCCGGGAAATGTTGGTTGAATTTTTTGAGGTTATGCCAAAAGTTATCAACTTGTTTCTGATTCACCCCAGTAATATCCATGAGTGTTTTTGACATCTTGTTCACATCTTGTTTTTCCCGTTGTTTTTTACTTCCTTTAGTATGGTCAAAATCCTTAATTCTAATTGGAATGTGTTGATATTTTTCAGGAATCCCTTTTTCAATTGAATTTTTCAAATCTTCAATTCCAATCTTCATTGGCTTCAACCTGATTGTACGTTTCTTTATACCAAGAACTTTTCTGAAATCCCAGTACGCTGTCCTTTCAGCATCTGAGAATGTGCTGCTATTCATAACTTCTAAGGAAATTGAATCATTGGTATTCTCAATGTCATCCGCTAGTTCAAGTAATACCACCCACCAATAATGAGTTTTGATATAGTCATCCTTTGGTGATTTTGTTGGTGATGTTTTTTGAATGATGTTGTTGATACTTGATTGAATTTTGAAACGTAATATCTGGTTATATTTAGTGTGACTATCCAAAAACAAATCCTGGAAAATTTTGGCTCTTCGGTGTTGGAGTTGAGACTTTAAATCAATCATTGAGAAACCGCCTTTGTTGTTGTGTGTCTTGAGTGTATCCAAAGAAATAGGTGTATCTTGCTTGACCAATAACTTAATCGATGTGTCAATTTGATTCAACTGATTGGGTAACAAAGGTTGGTGTAGTTCTTTGTAATAGAACTTGGATGCAATATATGTGTTGAATGCTTCTATTTTTGATTGAATCAGCAAGCTGGTCATGTTTGATAACTTGTACTTGATATGGAGGTCACGCTGCAATGTTTCCGGCCAAAATGTCACTGATGGTCCAATAGTTATCCCCAAATATGTCAATTGAAAGTTTTCATCAGCAATCTCAAATGGGAATGGTGTCAAAAATGGATAATTATCAGTTGGTATGATTAGTTGGGATTTCTTTTCATTGAGTTTGCTGCCACTGAATTTTTCAAATAGTCTAATACATTTCATTGTTTTGGAATAATCTCTTTTATCTTTGAGGAAAACTGTGATATCATCAGCAAAAGCAAGATAATGTTGACTGCTATATGCTTCAGGTATCAAATCTCCTTGGTAACTATGGCCTCTGGTATTCTGTTTGATAGATCGTAGTAAAGGTTCTACTGCTAATGCAAATAATGAAGGGGAAAACGGATTACCTTGGAGGGTACCATTTTTTAAATTGAATAATGGGCCGGTCATGTTGTTGATGTATAAGGATCCCGTTGTCTGCTTGAGGATGTTGATGATTAACTTGGCTAATTTTTTTCCAAAATTTAAATGGGACAATAGTTGTTCCATATATTCGTGAGATATCCTGTCGAACGCTTTCTCCAAATCCACAATTAGTATCAGCTTTTGTGGATTTGGTATTATATGCGTTTTATCTTTTGGATGAATTAGACTATCTAACATTTCTCTGAAAATGGTGATGTTGGAGAACGATGACCGGCCTGGAATAAAACCAGCTTGATCTTCCCCTATGATATCAGGCAAGTGCTTCAACAACCTATTATTAATTATTGTGGATAATAATCGAAGATTAGTGTTGATAAGGGCTATCGGCCTATAGTTTCCAATGTTTTCTTTTGACTTTCCAGGCTTTGGTATGATGTTAAAGAGTATAGTTCGGTAGTGGAATGGTAAATTTCCTTCAGTTAGAATGTGGTTAAATTCTTGAAGAAGGATGTGTTTGATTTGGGGAAATAATTCCTTATAAAATTTGTATGGGATTCCATCTATGCCCGGTGTGGACTTCAAATTTGCCGAATCAATTGCCAGTTTGAGTTCTTCCATTGTTATGGAGGAATCCATTTTTCTCTTCTCTTCAGGAGATATTCCTTGGGTTGGAATCACGTCCTGAAGATATTTATGTATTTTTTTTGTGTCCTTTGTTCCTCTGGTTCCATCAAACAAGTCCATATAATATTCAGTTGCTATTTTCATTATCTCTTCATGAGATTGAACTAGTGTCCCTTCTACATCTTTTAGCTGTTTTATTGGGCGTTGTTCTTGATATTGGTGGAAAACTTGGTTAATATGTTGATAATATTCCGTCATTTTATCAAGTTCAGGCACTTTCACTTTTTTCAACATGTGTTTGAGTTTTTCTGCTTTGCATTTAATATCAATTATTAATTCATCGGTTCCTTGGATATCTTCATTTATAGATTGGTGCCTGAGAACATTAATGATTCTGTCGGTCAATCTATATCTCTTCATATTATAGTAAGCCTTGGATGAAGTTAAAGTCAACTCCACTGTAACTGAATCATGTGTGGATCTTTTCCCAAAATGATTTGTTTGTGTCATATTCCATTTGTTTTCTTTGTTTTTTAAGAAGCTCCCAGTGATATAGAACCTATCCAATCTCCGGCTTTTCCCTAATTCTGATGCTTTATTAGTGAATGTTTTCTTGATGTTATGTTTGATTGAATTGAATGAGTCGTTCAAGTTCAACAAAGTAATGAGATTAGTTAAGGATTCAGCAACTGAGTCTTCACGGCTTCTATAATTTAGGGAGTCCGAACGATCAATAAAATTATTAAAATCACCAGCTAACATGATGTTGATTGTCTTTCCTGGGAATCTAGTTTGAAGATTCTGATGTTGGGCAAGTAAACTGAGTTTGAGCTGATCATGGATCTGATTTTGCTTTTGGTATTGATTTGGATTATACAAGTTTATAATCCAGAGTGCTTGGTTATTTTCTAATTCAATTAAGACATCCGTGATGTGTTTTTGGAGTTCATGTTGGACAGTAATACCTGCTAATTTGGATCCTAACACTGGAATAGAATCATCAACAATTATTGCTGTTCTGGAACAGGTTGAATTATAGTATATGACTTTGTTATCGAACTGAAACGAAAAGTCTTCTGATAGATTTAGTTCTTGGAGCAAAGACACATTGGATTTTTGGGTGAAACTTATTACCAACTGGTCGCTGATACGACTCCGTTGTATATTTTGAGTATTGATTTTAATAATCATTATGTTTATTCATTGGAATTTTGATTTGTCTGTTTGTTTCTGGTTGCATCAGCTTCCAGAATTGACAAATCATCATTGGTTGGTGTTAATTCTGTTTTCTCATGTACTGGAATTTCATCACCCAGTAGCATTTCATCCTCCTCATATTCTTCTGAATCCTCATATTCGTCTTTTGCATCATAGATGTATTCTCCATCATTTTCATACTCCTCATCATATTCTTCGTCATTATCATTATCAGGTTCTGCACTTGATTCAGACAGGGTTGGCTCTTTAGAGCCAGTTTGTGCCAGTTTTGATGTCACTGATGGGTGTGGGTCTTTAATGACTAACTTGGTGTGGTAGTTTGGATATTTTCATAATCATCATCTCTTTCTTTGGATATTAATCCCAATTGGTGGAATGGATTCTTCCATAAATTGCTCAGTTCATTTTGTGGTGGTTTTGACTGTCTGGATCTAGATGAACCATGAACCATGGTGAACTCGGTAGAAGGAACTTCAATCACTGGTGGTTGATTTTGCTTCTGTTTGGGGTTCTCATGACGATCATCTGTAACATTTTTCTTTGGCCGCTTAAAGTAACAGTCTTTAGCTACATGGCTAGGCTTTTTGCAAATCGCGCAAGATGCTTGCTTGCAATTGTATCTGGTGTGTTCTCTTGAACCACAATTGATACAGTGTAAGCATTTAGTAATGACTTTAGAAACAATGTTGTCTTGGTGAATAACCGGGATTTGTTTTCCTGGTTCCATTTCCAAGTAACCATAAATGTAACGATTTTTAAGCTCCTCGTTAGGTCTTTTAGTCATGTCACTTTTAATCACTGAGAATGATGTTGGTTCAATTTGGGCTAGGTTAAGCGCTTGCTTGATGGTAGCATCGACAAAATAGTCGGGGGTTGTTTCCAAGGCTGTTATCTCAATCAATTGGATTTCTTTATCATTCTTGTTGATATTGATGCGTGGCTTGTAAGTGGATTGTTCAATGTCAACACTTAAATGGCTAGTGACAAAATCAATAAATGCATTACGTAACTTTTCATTCTTAGTTTGTAATTGACCTTTCAATATTGGGATAAGTGAGGATTTGAGACAAATAGTTTCATTTGAAATAAACAAGTAGTTTTGAGCTTCAATTAAAGCTTTCTTGATGAAGTTGATATCATCATTATCATTCAAATCAGTTTCAATGTTGGTTAATTTAACATCGATTAATTTTTGGAAGGCATCCTTTATTGTACTCAAATGATCATCAAGCTCATACTTCCGGTAGACCTCAGGTGGGATAATAAATGACATCATGATTTTTTGTTTATCTTGATGGCTCATAATAAATTTAATGTAATCCTCCTCTGCAATATTAGATTGTTTCAATCTTGAGAATTCATTAATTAAATGGGAATTTGTATAAAATTTGAAAAACTTTTCAATGGTGTAGATTTTGACAAATTCTTGATATTTCTCTTCAACATTTTCCACTTTTTGTGTGTCAAATCCGAAAAGTGATCCCCTCATGCCCTTTTCCTTAATGGCATATTCAAGGACATCTTGGTGTTCGAACTTGATTGATTTGAGATATTTAGCCCATTTAAAAACTCTTTCGAATTTGGCTAAAACATTTTGAAAAGTGGAGGTGGTGTTCATAATCAGGGTCCCCTGTTGGGATGCGCCTTTAGAGCCCGAGGCGATTTGGGCGTAGGATCTGCTGAAAGCAGCAACTGGGGCTGGGTTAGTTTTTTTTGGGGTTTTTTGGTTTTCAGAGTTTTTTTGGGTTTTGTTGTTTTCAATTTTTTTTTGGTTTTCAGAGTTTTCAGTAACAAAATCAATAGAAACAGAAGGTTGTGAATCTCCTTGAGATTTAATGGTGGCTTGATTTGACATATGCATGTCGACGCTAGTGTCACCTGCACTGTCAAGATTGCGATCGCAATCAACTGGAGAAACATTAATTTCCGGGGCTGGGCGGTGGGCAATATCAACATCAGAATCAGCATTAGAGGCCTCATTTATGGTATTAGATGGGGTTGCAAAGGTTTCAGCAGTACTTAAAAAAGTATTGTCATCTTCCTCAGTGATTTCTTCGTCTGAATGTGGTTCATTTCCGTGTTTGTTTACATTGTTTTGATCGGTTGCGTTGGGATTTGCATGATCTAAGTCAACGATAATATCAGAAGAAACCAGGGTTTCTTGAGAAGGAGGATCATTTGTTGGATCAGTGGAGTAGTTGGAAGGCTTTGGAATTCTTTTGGTATTATTAATACTCATTTTAAATCTTCTTGGTCGAGAACAATCATCGACAAGAAGCAGAGTGTAACAATATTACAAAATGGGCGTGTGGCGTAGTTGGTAGCGCGCCTGCCTTGCAAGCAGGAGGTCACTGGTTCGATTCCTGTCTCGTCCAAATGAAAACAGTTCTCTAAATTTTTACCTCACATTGTATTGATATTTTTTTATTCGTACCTACCAATGGCACAAAATACTTCCTACCGACCCCCCGGTATTTTCCGTACTACCGCACCGGGTTACGTTCATACCAAACTACATGTTCAAATGTAGCTTTAAGTAAAGTGCAAGCTCCAATAGTCTGGTCTTGTCTATCACTTAACTTAAGGGTACTTTATGTGATTTTGTGTACTTTATGTGATTTTGTGTACTTTATGTGATTTTGTGTACTTTATGTGATTTTGTGTACTTTATGTGATTTTGTGTACTTTATGTGATTTTGTGTACTTTATGTGATTTTGTGTACTTTATGTGATTTTGTGTACTTTATGTGATTTTGTGTACTATGGTGGAACAATGTTTTTCCGACAAAAAAAACGCCGGACACCTATGTACAATAATTACCTCTTCTGATAAAAGTGCGCTCTGTTGTCACAAGTTCGAGATCTTATACTAGGAACCAGATCATTAGATCTCTACTAATAACTATTATAGTCGTTGCTATCAAGATTATATTTACAGCCATTATTGGTTTAAGGTTGCTAGGTGTCGTGCTGTTTGTCCTTACTACTGTCCTTACTACTGTCCTTATATTTACAGCCATTATTGGTTTAAGGTTGCTAGGTGTCGTGCTGTTTGTCCTTACTACTGTCCTTACTACTGTCCTTATATTTAACTTTATTATCTAAAGTGTTTGTCATTATACGTGAGTGCGTTTGTTTCCTCTTTATATACATTGAAGTACTTTGTAGACCTGTGGAATTCTAACAAGTACAACAGTCTGGCGTTGCCCTGTGCCACAGACGGCACCAACAATAAGTGAAAAAAAATGCGATGTTAGGCTTTCTCATTTTCTATGCAACATTTGATGCATAGAAAAAAAGTCAGCCCCACGCGGGGCTCGAACCCGCAACCTTTCGATTAATCGAAATTAAGAGTCGAATGCACTACCGATTGTGCTAGCGAGGCATGCTCCGCGACGGGGAATTGAACCCCGGTCCCCCGCGCGACAAGCGGGGATTCTAGCCACTAAACTATCACGGAAATGATATTATTGTTGTAGTATGGTTTGAGCTACTGGTTATAGGCAATGATACACGTGAACCATCAAGCTGGCCCATATTAGCAAGGTCTCCAAAAAGATCCTCGCCTCACCTTCATCCCACCCTCAGGTCCGTGTTTCTCGCAGACATCAAGAAGTAAACTCACAACATCATACTACTTCTTCTGCTGCCAACATTCCTCCTTCACCTACCCCTGCCCGTGATACTGTCACTTCCTCGGCTCTGGCCACTTCTTCTATCCCTGCTTCTGCCCCTGCTTCTGCCCCTGCTTCTGTCCCTGATTCTGTCCCTGCTTCTGTCCCTACCTCTGTTCCTACCCCTATTACTACCTCACCTCATACTACCTCACCTCATTCAGCTTCCCCCTTCTCAAAACATCCAACTATCCTGGAAAACTTAGACAAAATGCCCACGCCACTGGAATCATTTACTCCCCGGCCAATGAAGCTTCTGTCAAAAGAACAATCTTCCCCCCCTGGAGGATAACAACAACGAAATAAATTCACCTCAATCAGATGGCTCAAATGTCACAAAAAACGCCTCTCATACACAAAATGAGTAAACTATCGATCATTAGTCAAAACATCCAAAGATTGAGATTGGATGACTCCAAAATTCTCCATCTATCAAACCAATATAACATTTCAATGTTTCAAGAACTTAATCTTGGCGAGGACTTCCTCTTCCAACACCAAAACAAAAAAATTTATAAAAATACTCCATCATCCCGCACAGCTATTATAATTGAGGACCACATAAAGGTCGTTGATCATTCATTGCTAACAATTGCAGTACTGAGCCAGCTCCAGGTTTATATCACAGATGCCATTATTGAACAAGATGCCAACAACTGGCTTTGGCTAATCAATATCTACAACCCATCTGCTGATTACCAAAAACAAATCCTCCTTCAAAATCAACTCTCCATCACCCTCCAAACCCAGCTTACCACTCTCAGAGCGAGAAGCAACAATAAGACCATCAACATTATTCTCGGAGGTGACTTTAACAACTTTGTCAATTCAAGAGACTCTGCTAACTTCCGTTCTCGCGAACAAAGATCGTCCGAGTCGCTTAAAAAGCTAATCAAAACTTTCAAGCTAGCAGATATCTATGAACATCCAAAATTGCACCACATTAAAAAGAATTGGACTAACCAATCCACCACGGAAGAAAGTAGTCGCAGAATAGATCGTTTTTATATCAGTCAGTCCATGATCTCCGACAAAAACAGATTTCATATTCAAATGTCCCAACAAAACTATCTAAAGTCTTCTTCAACTCACGATTCTATTATTCTTGAAATCAACACTCAACCTCATGCAATGACTTACATCCCCCAACATAATATCATTAAAAATCATATTATTCAATGGCTTCTGAAGATCAAGTTTCCACCCACTGTGAACTCTACTTCAGACCTCATTTCCGAGATTCGCTTGAAGCTGAATTTTTTGACGATGGTACACAAGAAAATAACAGAAAATACTGATGAACCAAATTATTATGACCACATAAGAACTAGGTTCCACCAACACTCCAGACCGCGCCCAATCAAAGCCCTCAAAGCTTCAGATGGCGCTTTATTGACATCACAGCAAGACATGCTTCTAGAAGTAACCAATTACTATCAAAAACTCTACGATGGATCTCGTGGTTCAAAGAGCTCGGAAAATATAGAAAGGTTCATCAACGCCTCCTTGGGAGATCAGTTACCACTAACCAACACTGAATCCAACAACTTGAACAAACCAATCACCATGACAGAATTGGAATATGCCGTTACTGAATCCAATACTCAATCCGCCCCCGGGGTAGATGGTATACCATACGGCGTTAATAAGTCTCTCTTTCCTCAGATAAAACACATACTTCTAAAAGAATTTAACCAAATTCTTTCTTCAGGGGAAATTCCATTCAACTATCGAACCATAAAATTCACTCTCATACCAAAACCAAACAAAGATGTTCAAAAAGTGGAGAATTACAGGCCCATAGCATTAATCAACACAAATTTGAAACTCTTTTCCAGCATCATCAACGCCCGTTTGCTCCCGTTCTTGCAAAAAATTATCGGCCCAAATCAAGTTGGTTTCATACCTGAAAGATCCTCCTTCTCTAATATAACAATTTTCGGTGACTTGCTTTCCAGTTTAATATCCCCACAAGACAAGCCACATGTCAATCATTCTACTAACCACCGAATCATGCTTGCTGACTTTGAAAAGGCTTTTGACCAGATTTCCCATCTATACCTTAAAATATTACTTCGAAAACTCAATTTTGGAAAAATGACGGAAACTATTCACGCTATCCTTACCAAAGCCCTCGGAACCATTTGCCTAAATAACATTACAGGCCCTTCTTTCCCATTAAGAAACGGAACCCTTCAGGGCAACCCACTTTCACCAACAATTTTCGCGTTAGCCCTTGAACCTTTTCTAAGAGCCATCCAAAGATTAAATAAAGGATTCAGTTACAACCATAAGATCCAACCAAACATCATCCCCAGAGTCAAATACCTTGCCTATGCAGATGATGTTACCTTATTCTTGAGAGATCATAATGACTTCAAAAACACTATGAAGATAATTCAGGCGTTCGAACAAGTCAGTGGTTCTAAATTAAACAAAAGCAAATCCAGATTAATTGTTCCATGCGATCAAATACCATTCCAGTCCGACTTCCAAATAGATATTGCTGACAATAATTATGAAATCCAATATCTAGGCGTTAAAATTGGGAACTCGTGTCAAACCTGGCCTAATACTCTCCAAAAAGACATCAGCACCAAATATTACATGACCAACATGAATTCACTACCAATATCAAGTCAAATAGTCGGATATAACACATATATCTTGTCTAAGCTATATTACCACGAGATTCATGCACCTATGCTTCCAGACCAAATAGATTTGCTAGAACAATCCATCAAAAACCAGGTGAACAAAAAACTGAAAATCTCCATGGACACTTTGAAAACAAGCCCATTGAAAGGAGGATATGGCATGGTGGATATCAAAAGCCAATTGAGCTACCGCAAGGCAAAAATCTTTCAACAACTCTTTCTCAAATCTTTAAACCCATATTGCCAGTTACTCCGATTCAAGCTCCAACTAGCAATAAACATGATCATCAAACAAAATCTATCCGAGGAAGAGCAGTCGATACAAGGATATATAAAAACCCAATACTGGTGGCGGTTAATATTGGGCGACCAGATCAATATCAAGAATAAGAGAGACAGCAGGTCCATACTCAACCAGGTTATAAATCTACCAATGTTTACCACAGCGGAAAAATGTGCTTTTGTGGCTTGGTATAAATTATTGTCCAAACCAATATCTCAACAACAAACATTGAACCCAATGAATATCAAACACTCAGACCTTGCCAAGTCCATTCAAGACGGTATACCAACTATCTATCAAATGGAGATCCCAAAACTGGTCATGGAGTTTGAACACAAACAGGGAAGCAAGAAAAAAAGAGCCAGAATTGATAAACACAAATTATCCACCACTTTAACCAATATCCAAGAAGTCACCCAAACGAAACAAAACTCTTTCTGGAAGAGACTCCACAAATACCAACATAATAGCCCTGGTTACTTTGAAAACATACACATATTCCACTTAGGTGCTGAACAATTTTTTTACCAACATAGAAAATGTCACTATTGCGGGCTCGAAACCGTTTCTCAAGACCAACAACATGAATCACCAGAACTCCAAGTCAAGATCAAAATGACCCATTTCCTAATTCAATGCCCATTATCAACCGAGTTATGGTCAAGATTGAAAATCCCAATTCCATTAGCATGGAATAACTTAATCGCTCCCAATCATTCAGAATCAACAATCAAAAAGATCGACCGCTACCTATGCTATCAACGCAAACTCTCACGCCTAAGATATCATAACCAAATTGATTGGAACACATCAATTAACAACTTGATTTATATCATTACTACTGGGAGCTGAATAGTCGATCAAAACAAAAAAGAAAAAAAAAATTAACAAAAACAATAACAAAAAAAACATTTTATTTAAATACTAATAATTATCACTAAAGGGTTTTTCACCATATGATATGGTTTTCCCTAACATATATAATGAGCATTAGCTTATAAGATTTTACATAGATATATATAATTATATATTTATTAATATATCGAACTTTGAAGGAAAAAAAAAAATTCAAATTAGGTGATCACAAAGATGATCCTTTTTTTAAACTAAATAAAGGTGAAAACAAGAGGAATGTTGAATCCTTAAATAAATAAAATGGTTAAAACTAATAATGGGGTGTTGGGCCCATTCCCGCAATAAAGGACTAACAGATAAGGGATGGAACATAAGGTAATACTTCGATGAGGTAATGTAGATCATGGTTTCGCATGGTACCATCCCGTTGGTAACCAGGACTCAACTCAACCATGATCCGATAATATAACATTATGTTATATTACGATGCGACTAGACTAGATGTAGTTAGTCACGGGTTAGGATTGATTTAGTAATTACTCTCTGAAGAACCAGAGATCATATATATTGAAAACTTTTCATAATCGACGACTATAATTATATACTAATGGTTATGAGCTTATGGTTATGAGCTTATGGTTGTGAGCACGTGTATCGTTGCCTATAACCAATAGCTCAAACCATACTACAACAATTCCCCCCGTCAAGATCTTCTATTCAAACTTTGAAAGGAACGACCCAACAACGGTTTTCTACTGATAGGAATACTAGAAGAACCATAGAAGTCCTTAATGGTCTCATAGAGATTCTTCTGTAAACCCAGTGGAACACTATCCACAAAAACATCAACCGGGACAGTAAAACAATGACCAGGACGAGCCATCCGAAAGGTAACATCAAAAGACCTAGTGTCAGGATCATATCCTAAAATACCATTAACCTCAGAAGCTCTAGCTTTAAATTCATTAACAGTCTGGGGAAGATCAATAAAAGCAGCTTCAGGCACCGAATAAGGACGTAAAAACCTCGCATTAATCACCCTTGATTTAAGGTTTAATATCGGTAAATCAATTTCAAAACTATTCTTGTTAATAACCTTGACTACTTTAAAAGGACCAAAATACACATCAGTCACTTTTTTGTGTCGAATACTACAGTGTTTTCATTTTTTATTCGTACCAACCACCGGAAATGTTCACACCAGTGGCAAAAAATAATTCATACCGACCCCCGGTATTTTTCGTACCACCGCAGCGGGATTTATTCAGACCATCTAAGAAAAATAGTTCATACTATTGCACTTCAATTATTCATACCAACAGAATACAGTGTTTTCATTTTTTATTCGTACCAACCACCGGAAATGTTCATACCAGTGGCAAAAAATAATTCATACCGACCCCCGGTATTTTTCGTACCACCGCAGCGGGATTTATTCAGACCATCTAAGAAAAATAGTTCATACTATTGCACTTTAATTATTCATACCAACAGAATACAAAATTCATACTAAATGCATGAAATTCTTAAGCTTTCATTAATATTTTATCTTTGATATTATTAAACATGTTACAGGGGACCCGCACACCCAATAAAGCCCCTTTGCAATACTCATTTACCATTTCAAAGGCTCATAACCAAATTTTGGTGTGGTTTCGTCCTTCCTTAAAATTTTAAATTTTCATTAATTTGTTTTGGAGCTTTGTTGCGTCTTTATGTAATTTTTTTTATAGTTTTTACTTTTTTTTTTTTTGGTTTGTTTTCTGTATTTTGTTTTCTAATTTTTTTTCTTCATCTTTGGTATTTGTTTTCAAAAGAGCTGCTGTTGTAAACAGAGATCAATATGTCTAGAAGCATGTCTGTAGAATCCCTTGTAACTATCAAGGGAAATATTTTCTGTGGCTTCTTTCACCCTTGGAGTTAATTGCTCCTTCTTGCTCAAGTTTGATCTTTTGACTTTACTCTTACACACTGACCAGAATTCTTCTATAGCATTCAACCCTGGAGAATAAGGAGGTAAAAACACAAGTTCCAAGCCACTCAGTGCCACTAGTAACTGAAGATCACGTCGTTTATGAATGGCAGCATTATCAAGGATCAAATATTTCATACCTTTGAGCTCCTCGTTATTTTCTATTTGCTGGATCACTGACTTTACAAAACTGTAGAAGTGATTAGCTGTAGTACCTTTACTCACTTTGTCAATGGTCGTTTCTGAATCAAGTTTTCTCTTCTTATTGGATGTAGCCACTGGAGTTCTGACCTTTAATTCAATACAACCTTTGACAGAAATTGCCCCAATGAACGAAATATTAAGCCCTCTGGTTACGGGAACAGTAAGAACTGCTTTTTCACCCACAGCAGACCATCCATACTCACGCCGCATACTGATATTGAAACCTGCTTCGTCGATGAAAATACAGTTTTGACTAAAGTCGAGCTTGTCTTTATACTTCTCTGCCCTCTCGAGTCACTGTAGCATCTTCCTTTATCAATTTTTGAAGGAATTCCTTATGCTCACCAGTAAGAAGGGGCCTACGACCTCTTTTCTTTGTTGGCTCCGAGATACCATTTAATTCATTAACAAGTATTTTGTCCCAATTTCTTTTCCATGTGTAAGCAGTTTGCAAAGGTATATCTTCTAATTTTGCAGCCTTGTAAGCTGACACGCCTTCTTCCATGACCAATTGCCAAAATCTTTGTTTGACAGCTTGATTATAATACCGGTACGAACCTCTATATCTTCGTTCTTTCATTTCAATTTCCATCTCGGCATTTTCTTCTTCTTCGAAAATAGGATCAATTTCCATGATATCCAAGATACCTGGTTTTTCAAAATGCTTATAGTCACTGTAACTAAAGCAAGCTTCAACTGGTGCTATTTCAGACTCTAAAGTCATTTCACTGGGTTCAGCATAGAATCTATTACCTAGGCCATCAACATACCCATCAGTTAGTAGCTTGGCTTTCAAGTCCATACTTAGTTTTGATGGTAAAATCTTATGCTTTTTTTTGTAAGTAATCTGGTGATCACATAAAGACCGAATTGAATGTCAAAAGTGGGAATTCATCATCTTAAATGGAGAACAGCTCCTACCATACATTCGTTCCCATTTCTTGAAAACCGTAATCACGTGCTACTATTAATATTATTATAGATATCCGGTTTTATAGAAAGTAGCACAGAATTATGGAAAAAATGAGTATAATTTGATTAAACTGAGTAGCTTAAAAGGCTTATAGAGCCAGTCACATAAAAAAAAGAAAGGAATTAATATGAATTTTATATACTGTTGGTATGAATTATTTTTTGCCACTGGTATGAACATTTCCGGTGGTTGGTACGAATAAAAAATGAAAACACTGTGCAGAGCAATCCAGCAGCACAAACTTTAAAAAATGAAAAAAAATTGATTTCGCCCAGGATCGAACTGGGGACGTTCTGCGTGTTAAGCAGATGCCATAACCAACTAGACCACGAAACCAACTTGTATTTGTTATATTACGATGCGACTAGACTAGATGTAGTTAGTCACGGGTTAAGACCTGCGCTGGGTGGCGTAGTGGGCAGAACCATAGACTAAGAAAGGGTCGCGTGTTCGAACCCCGCTCGCGGCATTAACCACCAGGTCACGTTCAGTACGCTAACTGAGTAAGGAGTAATACCACTCTGAAGGTAAGATACAAGGGGGTTTTAGTGAGTAAAAATCTCACACTACCGGTAAGGTTGCGTCGCTGGTGTCTTTCGAAGATTTCCTCCTCCCTGGCTAAAAAAAAAATAGTGACAGGTTGCTACAAGTCAAAAACATTGCATTTTCCAACCCAAACTCCCGGGTTACCAAAAATATTGGGAGAAAACGGACACCAAATAAGTCGCCATAGCTGCGCATAATTGATCATAATAACCGTACATAAAAAGTGCGATGACCTATATAGCTCTTAGTAGTTAAATATAGGGACTTTATAAAAAAAAGGACCATTAATGGTTTTCCCTTAACACTTTAATTTTCAAACTACATTAAGTAGTTTATGAGATATATAGTTATATAATTAATTAATATATTGAATTTTGTCTTTAAAAAAAAAAAAAAAATAGGATTGATTTAGTAATTACTCTCTGAAGAACCAGAGATCATATATATTGAAAACTTTTCATAATCGACGACTATAATTATATACTAATGGTTATGAGCTTATGGTTATGAGCACGTGTATCGTTGCCTATAACCAATAGCTCAAACCATACTACAACAATTCCCCCCGTCAAGATCTTCTATTCAAACTTTGAAAGGAACGACCCAACAACGGTTTTCTACTGATAGGAATACTAGAAGAACCATAGAAGTCCTTAATGGTCTCATAGAGATTCTTCTGTAAACCCAGTGGAACACTATCCACAAAAACATCAACCGGGACCGTAAAACAATGACCAGGACGAGCCATCCGAAAGGTAACATCAAAGGACCTAGTGTCAGGATCATATCCTAAAATACCATTAACCTCAGAAGCTCTAGCTTTAAATTCATTAACAGTCCGGGGAAGATCAATAAAAGCAGCTTCAGGCACCGAATAAGGACGTAAAAACCTCGCATTAATCACCCTTGATTTAAGGTTTAATATCGGTAAATCAATTTCAAAACTATTCTTGTTAATAACCTTGACTACTTTAAAAGGACCAAAATACACATCAGTCACTTTTTTGTATCGAGTACTATTCGTGTACGCTTCGCGATGCACAAGCACGTACTGACCAACTGTATAATCATCAAAGCTTGCTCCTGCATTGGCACTTATATTCATCCGGTGCTGATACAGGGATAATTGTTCTGAAACGGCCCAATGAATTGCCCTCAATCTCTTCCCCCACTCACTAATCAGGTGATGAGCAATATCAACAACTTGAGGTTCAGACAATTGAAGCAACGGTTGGCGACCAAAAACCGCTTGGAAAGGCGAAATACCGGTAGCCGAGTGAATAGATGAATTGATAGCAGTCTGAGCCACAGCCAAATAACTCAACCAATCACCTTTATTTTCAGAAACAAAAGTACGAAGGAGCTGTACTACCTTCTTGTTAGCGGCTTCTGCCACACCATTTCCACGAGGGTTGTTAGCAGCCGTGAGATGATACTTAAATCCCATAATCTTCGAAATATCCTTGGCAATGCTATTAGCCCAACGAATATCACGATCAGAGCGAATAAAACACGGAATACCATAATACACAAATACATTATGGAACAACACCTTAGCAACACCCATTGTATCAATCTGTTTGTTGCATCCAATAAAAATAGAAAATTTCGAAAAATCATCAACAACGGTAAGGATAGCATCACATCCTCCACATTCCGGCAATCCAGTAATCATATCAATCAGAATTCTTTGGAAAGTGAATCCTGGAGGATCAACAGCCATAATAGGATGGGAATGGTGTTGGCGTATTTTTGTTCTCAAACAAGTATCACATCCACCAACTACTGCAGTGACAATCTTCATAAGATTTCGCATATAAAACTTAGAAGATAGCCCGAGGTATAATTGAGTTATCCCGGCATGCATTCTGCCATGCTCATACTCAATTAACCTACGGGCCCGCAGCGCCCCAACAACCCGGCGCCACGGAGATTGATTGGTACGTCCAAACAATTTACCATCAATCAATTTAAAATTCTTCAAAATACCCTGACTCACATCGAGTCTATCACCATTAACATCTTCTTCATCAATTCTCGTTTCTGCGACATCGCTGGCATTATCACTTGCTTTATTATCCTTGTCCTCAATTAACCTTAAACTGTTACTAATCTCCGCAAAATACTCATCCGATTCAATCGAAGCCTTGATTTCTGCTTCAGTTAAATTAACTGCAGGGATTACCGATTCCAAAGCCCCCACATAACGAGAGAGGTAATCAGCTAACTCATTTGTTGTACCCTTGACATATTCTAACACAATATCAAACTCAGCGAGTTTAGTAATCCATCTTTTAACCCTGTCATTTTCAGCTTCCTTATTTCCTTTAAGCAACACCGACAAGGATTGGTGATCGGTCTTTACCACAATTCTATGACCAAATATCAAATGGGCCGTCTTGTCTAATAAGTAGACAACGGCTAAAAGTTCTTTATCTCTAATTGGATAATTCTTTTCGTGGATTGAAAGGCTCCGCAGGTAATAACCAACAATTTGCAGCTCATCGGACCCAGGGATTAACTGTTTCAATACCCCCCCAATTGCAATTCCTGAAGCATCAGACTCAATTACAAATACAGTAGCGGGATCAGTCGAAAGTGGAACACTAAGTACCTTGGTTTCCAACAAGGCTTGCTTCAAAGAAGCGAACCTTTTGGAAACTGTCTCCATATCCCATTCGAGATTTTTGGAGACAAATTGGTAAAGTTCAACCACTAAGTCCGAATAGCTGGCAACGAAATGACGGAAATAATTAGTGAATCCAAGAGTTTTCTGCAACTCCTTGGCATTCACAGGGGTCTTCAATTTCCGAATTACTTCCCTAGTATCATCAGGGATTTCAACTCCATCCGGACCAATTTCCCAACCAAGAAAGCGAACCTTAGAGCTCATAAAACTGCATTTCAGCCTTTTCAAAAACAACTTGTTCTCCCGACACACATCAAAAAACTGCTTGAGCAAACCCAAATGCTCTTCCCTGTTTGGCGACGCCAAGAGAACATCATCAACATAATTACGGGCAGTTGAAAGGTGTGATATTTTCTTGGCTAAGTATGATTGTAGGTGTGAAGGGGCTGATGTGAGTCCGAAGGGTAATCTCAAGTACTCGTACTTGAGCCCTTCAAACTCAAAAGCCGTGAATCTACTAGAATTCTCATCGAGGGTAAGTTGATGAAAGCCTTCCGTTAAATCCACGGTTGAGAACACCTTATTGGCCAGAAAGATCTGGATCAATTCATCGTAACTGGGAAGATTCTGATTAAACCTTTTCAATAAAAGGTTGATTTGACGAAAATCAATAACCAAACGAATCTCCCCAGTCTTCTTCTTGACAACTAGAAAAGGTGAAGAATAAGGCGAGTTAGAGGGTTGAATAAGTTTAGAATCAACCATACGCCTAATATGATTTCTAACCTCATGCAAAAGAGCAATCTTAACCTTCGGAATATACGGGGTCGTTGGAACTTCTTCCGACATCGGTTCAAGCCTGATATTATCTGCCCCCCGAGACTCAACAACTTGATTAATCCCAAGCTTCTCCGCAAAAATATCCGCATAATCAAACAACAATTTCTCTAATCTAGGATCGTCTATCTCAACAGGATCCAGGCTAAGAGCAGCCATAGCACTAATACTTTCAATGGATTTCTCATCCAAATCGTCCACCCCCACATCTCCCACAGTAAGATTAGCAAAATCAATAAGATGGGCATATTCTCTAATGAATGGAAGCCCCACAATAACAGTAGGTGAAACAATCGGGTGCACATAACAACGGATCTTCACAACAGTATGGTTAAATGTAACAGGGATAATCACATACCTGTCTACCGCATCATACTGATTAGTTGCAGTCTTGATTGTTCTTGGGCTAATCCTAGTAAGATCGGCACTATCATAACCGAGCTTAGGCAAAATCGACGGATTCACAAAACTGTAACTCGCCCCAGAGTCAATAAGAGCTTTGGTAACAAACCCAGCAGGTCCCATAGTAACAGGAACCTTGAAAGCAACAACGTCCTCATATGGAACTGCATGGTCCTCCTCTTGGACGCAATCCATAAGGTGAGCCAAACGAGCACCAGACCCACCACCACCACGGCGAGGGCAGTCCATGCTCTGATGTCCGTGTCCTTTACACTGGAAACAATTTCCAAGAATAAGCAACAGCCTCACCTCCTCCTGGGTGAGATTAAATTTCTTGCAGAGGGCGGCAATCTTACCACTAGACTTGCGAGGATATGAGTTTCCCCGAGAACTTGGTACTGATTGCAAAGCATCCAATTCCATTGGCATCGGACCACCTCTATCCATAGGCGAAAACGTAGACGGCATAGGGATAGTCAGAGTATGGATGGTTCTTTCAGTAAGATCATTAATACTAAGTGCATGAGAAATCACATCATCTAATTTCTCATAAATGCGTCCTGCATCTGCAATGTGCTTCTGCAAACGCGGGTCCAAGGAATCGATAAAACGATTAATTTTTGAACGTTCTGACCAATCTGGAATGTACACAACATTCGCTTGAAACTCAGCAACGTGGGACAGAAGCGCTTTTCCTTTTTGCGCAATTGTCCACAATGTTCTTTCCAAAATGTCAACCATATCAACTCTAGAAAAGTGCGCAAGCACTTGAGCCTTAAAGGCTCTATAAGAGATATCTGACGGCAAGGAGTCAGAAAAAGAAGAAAAACTTCTAAAAGTATCTTGAGCCACGTTTCTCACAATAAAACTCATCTTATACTTGTCATTCCAATTAAGTGGCATCTGGTGTTCTGCATACTGGAAGAAGTCATGCAATGCCATGGGAGTGCGGGCAAGCATCCCTGTACTAAACGGCTTTCCGTTAAACTTGACCTCCATAGGGTCTAACACGCGACCGGCCTTCTCTTTACCGTGAAGCATTTCAACGAGCTCCATGAGCAACAGACGATTAGAATCGTCCAACGGTCCACCCGGCATACTCATCTCGTTTTCTTCGCCTGAATAATTATCTTCTTCGTCTGAGCTAGGGCTTAAACCAAATACAGTCATACACTAGGATAACCAAGCTATGCTATTAAACGACAACAGAAGTTTATAATCAGTGGAGTCTGTAAAACTAAAAACCTAGTGGTGCTACCAATTGTTATATTACGATGCGACTAGACTAGATGTAGTTAGTCACGGGTTAGGATTGATTTAGTAATTACTCTCTGAAGAACCAGAGATCATATATATTGAAAACTTTTCATAATCGACGACTATAATTATATACTAATGGTTATGAGCTTATGGTTATGAGCACGTGTATCATTGCCTATAACCAATAGCTCAAACCATACTACAACAGTATTATTGTTATATTATGGGATCATGGTTAGGTTGAGTCCTGGTTACCATCGGTATGGTACCATACGGAACCCATGATCGGCATTACCTCATCGAGGTATCACCTTATGTCCCACCGCTTATCTCTTATCCTTGTCGTATCGCCTTATGTTTAGCCTTTTATTCCCAGAACGGGTCCAACACCCCATTATTAGTTTCAATCATTTTATTTATTTAAGGATTCAACATTCCTTTAGTTTTGACCTTGATTTAGTTTAGGAAAGACAAGTCTCTTTGGATATAAAATACTGCCTGTAATCTCCACTTGATTCCAGAATCTAGTGTGCCCTTGCACACTGATTGTAACATTTGGTAGCACCACTAGGTTTAAGGACACCTCATTCTTGGTGCCCCGCGAAGCCTAGTTGGTTAACTCGGGATCTTAAGTGGAGTATGGCAGAAGAGCTTCCGGTGAATTATTGAAGTCGACGTGTGCTATCACAAGTTGACATGGAGTTATTGCTACGTTTCACCGTGGGGTTAGTTGCTTACTCAACCGAATAATGGAAGTTTTACGAGCTATCAATGTTGCACAAACATGCTAAACGGGACAAAGCAATACTCTTCTGAGAATAGTCGTTCTGTGAATGGTCAGAAATAATAAGGTTTATTTATGAAACGACCTGAAGAGCGAACTAGGAGAACCCTTGAGTGGTCCACCATGTTCGGAATGTCCAAGGTGTCGTGAAAGTGATGTGCTGGAATCCGTCATAAGGTTCAGGAGCTGACAATACCAAACCAGAGATAGGCGCACGGTTACAGTGGCATTGGTGTATAATGCTGTTCCTGGAGAAGACGTGGGTACGGTTTCGAAGAGATCAAGCTTAAGCTTGGCTGCATTATGCTGTTGTAGTTTTGTAACTCTAGTTACAAAAGACATTGATAACAATAATATTCAATAATATTTATTCCCTTGTTATACTTGTTTTACTTGTTAACTATCTAAATTATATAAAGGACAAACTCAGACTATGGGGGGCATGGCCCATATTTATATTAATCTCAATGGGTTCTAGAAGGTTCCATAAGTTCTAGAAGGTTCCATAAGCTCTAGAATGTTCCATGGAAGGTTCCACGAACAATGACTAACCACATAACTTTGGATTGCCAACTCAACAATATCAGCTTCTTGTCACTTTATACGCGATCCTCGCTTAACTCCGGAGCTATTCCAATTACCCCTTTGGAATTATTAGCATTCCGATTCGATACCAGCTATCCTTTTTTTCACCGTAACATGGTAATCAAATAGGACTCTTCATTCTTCGGTTTGGAGATTCCAAGCAACCCGAGTAATGACTCTCCATGGTCGAGCTCTATTTCGATTATCGAAATACCCATGACCCAAGGGAGGTTGCCAACCAAGCCGCAAACGATAATTTACATAGCTTTCTCCTAATCTGTCCTCTCGAATAGTTGACAGTGATACATCCTTCTGTGGTTGGCATTGTTCGCGCAACTTGTGGGCTTACCCGTATCAACCACAGCTTAACTCTTCCCTGTATACTCTGCGTTGAAAGTCCCAATGCTCAAATGTGTCAAGGTAATGTTGTACTGTAGCCTTTCGAAGTAACGAAACCGTTGTTTTATTACTATCATTGTCACACCACAGAACCAATGACCTCCGTTACCGCACAAATAACAAGAACACTAGAGACCAACTTATCAGACGAGTATCCCCACAGGCAAGGCTTTAATCACTCGTTTAATTTCCACGGATGCATCTATCTCAATCAATTGTTCGTAACAACATTTAGCAAGACTATCGATATGAGGGAAACTTCCTTTGCAACATGAGCAACACAATTTTATTAAACTTTTCTAGCTTCGGCACCGGTTGCCTTGGTCATCGTAAAAGTTTCCTTTCTCCAATCTTCCATACATCTGTAAGGATCATTCCTTCGATCCAACAATCAATAAGCGACTTTCCACGTCATCGCTTCGTATCACCTTTTAGTGACTACTATAATTTCAATTCAACAATCTCTAAGCGATGTTATTACCTCATCGCTCCATAGTTACCAGCTTTCCGTAACCGATACAACTTTGGGACTTCTATCTCCCAATTCCGTTGTCACCCATGTATTAATTCCGTTCTAGTACTAGAATACCGGAATTAACAAATAATGACTATACCACCAAAAAAAACCAATCTTCGGCGTAAGGATTCTAAGATCGTAACCTTTTCTAACTATTTGGTTCTTGACCTAGGCTCCTCAATAATCACCAATATTTTATAGGGGAGGAATAAAATCCTTCCCAAACATAACTAGTCGGCTCTTGATCCTGACTCAGAAATGTGGCTTAACAATAAGCAAAACAAAAATAAACAATATAAACAAAACAACACGTCGTCGTCTTGTGGAAGTGGTTAGTGGCTATTTGTTCCGATCTCAACCACTCCATAAGCAGGGTCATCTTGACACCTATAACGTGATCCTAATCGATCATAAAACCAAACACTCGTTTTCGTCAACGGTGTGAAATATGCAGGGCCGCCGTGGCACCTGAGGTAACAAAATCCAGTCACGAAGTAGGCAGATAATGGTTCTCTTTTTGCCCGTTAAAATACACAAGGCCACCAAAGCTCCTCATGTGACAAGTCAAAACAAAAGTTACAACGTTCTCATATAACGATGTAATGTAGCAGGGCATCCACAGCACCTGGGGTGACAACCGTCACAAAACAAAGATAGTTACGTCGTTCTCTTATGACGACGTAAAACAGACAGGGCTTCCAAAGCGCCTGGGGTGACAGCAGTCACAAACAAAAATAATTTCATCGTTCTCTTATGACGACGTAAAACAGACAGGGCTTCCAAAGCGCCTGGGGTGACAGCAGTCACAAACAAAAATAATTTCATCGTTCACTTATAACGATGTAAAGCAGACAGGGAATTCGCGTCACCTGGCGTGGTGTTAAATCTCAACACAATCAAGACAAACACAATCAAGACAAACACAATCAAGACAAACACAATCAAGACAAACACAATCAAGACAAACACATATGACGTCTTTTCTGACGAAGTAACCAAGACAGAGTCCTGCAGGTATATGAGGTAACTGTAATCATTTCGCATTATCGCATCCGACCTAGCGAAGTAAGATAGTCATGGTCGGAAAGATACTTCATATAACACAACGGTTGGTACATCCATTATGCCGTGGTGAGAAAAGGGTGAGTGACAAATTGTTCAACTCAGTTGCACTGAGATGACACGTAGCTTCGCTTCCATGACTTTCGCTAGCATAATGCAGCCAAGCTTAAGCTTGATCTCTTCGAAACCGTACCCCCGTCTTCTCCAGGAACAGCATTATACACCAATGCCACTGCAACCGTGCGCCTGTCTCTGGTTTGGTATTGTCAGCTCCTGAACCTTATGACGGATTCCAGCGCATCACTTTCACGACACCTTGGACATTCCGAACATGATGGCCCACTCAAGGGTTCTCCTAGTTCGCTCTTCAGGTCGTTTCATAAATAAACCTTATTATTTCTGACCATTCACAGAACGACTATTCTCGGAAGAGTATTGCTTTGTCCCGTTTAGCATGTTTGTGCAACATTGATAGGTCGTAAAACTTCCATTATTCGGTCGAGTAAGCAACTAACCCCACGGTGAACGTAGCAATCACTCCATGTCAACTTGTGATAGCACACGTCGACTTCAATAATTCACCGGAAGCTCTTCTGCCATACTCCACTTAAGATCCCGAGTTAACCAACTAGGCTTCGCGGGGCACCAAGAATGAGGTGTCCTTAAACCTAGTGGTGCTACCAAATGTTACAATCAGTGTGCAAGGGCACACTAGATTCTGGAATCAAGTGGAGATTACAGGCAGTATTTTATATCCAAAGAGACTTGTCTTTCCTAAACTAAATCAAGGTCAAAACTAAAGGAATGTTGAATCCTTAAATAAATAAAATGATTGAAACTAATAATGGGGTGTTGGACCCGTTCTGGGAATAAAAGGCTAAACATAAGGCGATACGACAAGGATAAGAGATAAGCGGTGGGACATAAGGTGATACCTCGATGAGGTAATGCCGATCATGGGTTCCGTATGGTACCATACCGATGGTAACCAGGACTCAACCTAACCATGATCCCATAATATAACAAAATTCGCATAGTGGCCGCGTGGTCTAGTGGTATGATTCTCGCTTTGGGTGGCGAACATGAGACAACTCATGTTTTCAAATGTACACAGGCATGCGAGAGGTCCAGGGTTCAATTCCCTGCTCGGCCCTTTTTTTTTAAATTTACGTAAATTCCTGCTCCTGGTGTACAGTGTTTTCATTTTTTATTCGTACCACCCACCGGAAATATTCATACCAGTGGCAAAAAATAATTCATACCGACCCCCGGTATTTTTCGTACCACCGCAGCGGGATTTATTCAGACCATCTAAGAAAAATAGTTCATACTATTGCACTTCAATTATTCATACCAACAGAATACAAAATTCATACTAAATGCATAAAATTCTTATGCTTTCATTAATATTTTATCTTTGATATTATTAAACATGTTATAGGGGACCCGCACACCCAATAAAGCCCCTTTGCAATACTCATTTACCATTTCAAAGGCTCATAACCAAATTTTGGAGTGGTTTCGTCCTTCCTTAAAATTTTAAATTTTCATCAATTTGTTTTTGAGCTTTGTTGTGTCTTTATGTAATTTTTTTTATAGTTTTTACTTTTTTTTTTTTTGGTTTGTTTTCTGTATTTTGTTTTCTAATTTTTTTTCTTCATCTTCGGTAATTGTTTTCAAAAGAGCTGCTGTTGTAAACAGAGATCAATATGTCTAGAAGCATGTCTGCAGAATCCCTTGTAACTATCAAGGGAAATATTTTCTGTGGCTTCTTTCACCCTTGGAGTTAATTGCTCCTTCTTGCTCAAGTTTGATCTTTTGACTTTACTCTTACATACTGACCAGAATTCTTCTATAGCATTCAACCCTGGAGAATAAGGAGGTAAAAACACAAGTTCCAACCCACTCAGTGCCACTAGTAACTGAAGATCACGTCGTTTATGAATGGCAGCATTATCAAGGATCAAATATTTCATACCTTTGAGCTCCTCGTTATTTTCTATTTGCTGGATCACTGACTTTACAAAACTGTAGAAGTGATTAGCTGTAGTACCTTTACTCACTTTGTCAATGGTCGTTTCTGAATCAAGTTTTCTCTTCTTATTGGATGTAGCCACTGGAGTTCTGACCTTTAATTCAATACAACCTTTGACAGAAATTGCCCCAATGAACGAAATATTAAGCCCTCTGGTTACGGGAACAGTAAGAACTGCTTTTTCACCCACAGCAGACCATCCATACTCACGCCGCATACTGATATTGAAACCTGCTTCGTTGATGAAAATACAGTTTTGACCAAAGTCGAGCTTGTCTTTATACTCCTCTGCCCACTCGAGTCTTTGTTTCTTCAATTCCTCCAGACTTCTTCTCAAAGCTCATTTAGAAATACGTTTGAGACTAAGCTTACAGACCTTGGCGACGAAGTTATAGATTGTTGTAGCCCTGGCTCTTACATTGGTGAAGGCTTTCTTGAGTCTCTCCAACATAAAATCGAGAGTCACTGTAGCATCTTCCTTTATCAATTTTTGAAGGAATTCCTTATGCTCACCAGTAAGAAGGGGCCTACGACCTCTTTTCTTTGTTGGCTCCGAGATACCATTTAATTCATTAACAAGTATTTTGTCCCAATTTCTTTTCCATGTGTAAGCAGTGTGCAAAGGTATATCTTCTAATTTTGCAGCCTTGTAAGCTGACACGCCTTCTTCCATGACCAAGTGCCAAAATCTTTGTTTGACAGCTTGATTATAATACCGGTACGAACCTCTATATCTTCGTTCTTTCATTTCAATTTCCATCTCGGCATTTTCTTCTTCTTCGAAAATAGGATCAATTTCCATGATATCCATGATACCTGGTTTTTCAAAATGCTTATAGTCACTGTAACTAAAGCAAGCTTCAACTGGTGCTATTTCAGACTCTAAAGTCATTTCACTGGGTTCAGCATAGAATCTATTACCTAGGCCATCAACATACCCATCAGTTAGTAGCTTGGCTTTCAAGTCCATACTTAGTTTTGATGGTAAAATCTTATGCTTTTTTTTGTAAGTAATCTGGTGATCACATAAAGACCGAATTGAATGTCAAAAGTGGGAATTCATCATCTTAAATGGAGAACAGCTCCTACCATACATTCGTTCCCATTTCTTGAAAACCGTAATCACGTGCTACTATTAATATTATTATAGATATCCGGTTTTATAGAAAGTAGCACAGAATTATGGAAAAAATGAGTATAATTTGATTAAACTGAGTAGCTTAAAAGGCTTATAGAGCCAGTCACATAAAAAAAAGAAAGGAATTAATATGAATTTTATATTCTGTTGGTATGAATAATTGAAGTGCAATAGCATGAACTATTTTTCTTAGATGGTCTGAATAAATCCCGCTGCGGTGGTACGAAAAATACCGGGGGTCGGTATGAATTATTTTTTGCCACTGGTATGAACATTTCCAGTGGTTGGTACGAATAAAAAATGAAAACACTGTACTAGTCGTACTTGTACACTTTTTGCTAACAATACCCTAGAGTGTTAATAGCCATAACGCCATTATTTCTAACCCATATTTTCGTACTTTCTATTTATTTTACTTATTCTACTTTTATTATCTCTCTAAAAATAGTAGAGATACATAACATTATTCAATTATTATATTTTACTACGTTGTTAACTTTATCAAGTTGTTGTTTGTATTAATCCAGAATTCTTTTAAATCCGACATTCTTAGACTCTATCCGCCGCTACCACCGACCGGATAGATCTTACCCTACTACAACCCATAATCGCGCGAAGTCGAAAATAACACTGGCTTGCCTAAGTTATGGTTGCTATTTGTTAAGATTCACCCTACCACTCGTGGGATCAGTTACCCTCTTTTATATCGGCCTAGGTCTACATTAAATCGACCGTGTAAAAATATTCCATAGTTTTCACTACTAATACATACCAGGGTTCGGAAAAAGTCCCCAAAAATTCGCCTCTTTGGAAAATACACATTAGGGAGTTTGTTTGACTTTTGTGCACTTCGAGAAAAATTCTTCAAGATAAACCCATTGCTCATAACCGTATTAGTAAGCTTGTGTAAATCATCAATCGTATTGAAATGCACGCTCGCACGGTTCCCATAATACCAGTTAATTTTGAAGAGAAATGTCTCGACGAGATTGTGATCAAAATGTCCCCGGTTAAAGACAAAAATGACGCGAAATCGCACATAACAATTTGCTCTTCCCATGCACAATACTCAAATAAACTACTTAATAATTCAAATATTCAATACTGTTGTAGTTTTGTAACTCTAGTTACAAAAGACATTGATAACAATAATATTCAATAATATTTATTCCCTTGTTATACTTGTTTTACTGGTTAACTATCTAAAGTATATAAAGGACAAACTCAGACTATGGGGGGCATGGCCCATATTTATATTAATCTCAATGAGTTCTAGAATGTTCCATGGAATTCTAGAAGGTTCCATAAGTTCTAGAATGTTCCATGAGTTCTAGAAGGTTCCATGAACAATGACTAACCACATAACTTTGGATTGCCAACTCAACAAATACACCATAGCACCACGGAGAGCTTGAAATCCAATTTTTTTAAATGTTGCAATTTTGTGGAGCAGGAGCAAAAAGATGAAAAGTACCGTACCGGTAGTGGAGGTGGTTATTCTAATCCCGAATTAGGAGAGCTCTACGAGAAAATTAAAGCACAAGCCTTCTCCAAAGAAGCTCTCAAAAAGGTCGAAAACTACAAAGCAAAAAAGGGTTCTAGCGGTTTCAAGATCATTGAGATGAATGGAAAGGAAGTCGCGGGGTTCAGGGAAGTCATTGCAGACCACTTCTCTCCAACACCTTCTAAGAGGAAAAGAGGTCAAGGGTCTCCATATTCTGATGCCACCGAAGGGCAGAGAACTCCGCGGCCAAGGATAGGGAGTATTGATGGTCAAAATAAGAATGACGCGATGATAGATGAAAATAATGAGGTGAGAGATGAAAATGGTAGACCTGAGGTTGCGCCTAAAGAAAAAACCACCGAGTGGATCACACCGAGGTTCTGCCAGCCTCAAATTTCCCTCCTAACTAACTTAGTTACTGGTATACAAAAGGAGCGCCATTAGGACAGAGATAATGTTATTGATTTAAATAAAAGAGTGACTGGTCTAGCCTCTACCCAAGCCGAATTAAAGAAAGACTTGGGAAGCATGGACAGTAAGTTAGATTTAATTTTAAAAGTCATTGGCAAAGATGCTCAACAACAATAAGTACTTTGCTTATATTTAAATGTATGGAAAGGCAATTTTCTTTCACATGTAAATTATTAATGCTTGCGTATCATTTAGTCTAGAATACTCTTATATTACATAAATGATGGGAATTTGTTTAACTAATCTTCAAATTCTCCGCAGCCCTCAGTATCAGAGTCTAGTCCTGCTAGATCATCGTAATCCTGAGAACACTCAACTTGTGGCTGTTCAAGATATTGCGGACACTGTTTTCAATACTTGTGCGGAGTAAGCTTTCCCAAAGATGGGTGTTTGCTGGTAAGCGCTGTCACAATATATTGCTTTTCCAGGAATGGCAAATTTGATCCATTCTTCCAACTTTACATTTTTGGCATGGGCACTATCATGAACACTTCCATTGGTTGGGCCATGCCCCCCATAGTCTGAGTTTGTCCTTTATACAATTTGAATAGTTAACAAGTAAAACAAGTATAACAAGTATAACAAGGGGATAAATATTATTGAATATTATTGTTATCAATGTCTTTTGTAACTAGAGTTGAAATTACAACAGAGATAAAGAGTAAAGGTTAACTGGAACAAGCCCAAAAAAAAAAAAAAAAATCCTGTCGGCGTTTCCCGTGAAAAAGCCAAATTTGAATTCACGGTGTTTGTAAATTTAGGTGTTTTATTAGTGGAGACTATAAACATGGAGAATTTTTCACGGTCGGCTTTATATAGACCTAGGCCGATTCAGAAGAGGGTAACCAACCACGCGAGTGGTATGGTGAATCGTAGCACTTTTCGAGCCTGTCTATTATTAGTGTAAACAATAAACATTGGAAACATTTTATTAAGTCAGATTTAAATGGACCTTGGCCGATAAAAAATAATTTAACCAACCATGCACATGAATGGAATGATAAGTCGTCTCAAGACATAAAAAATGGTCTCACAGAGATTCGAACTCTGGATCCTCAAGGAGTGAACTTGATGCGGTACCACTGCGCCATAAGACCAACTTATGGTTGTTGTTATATTATGGGATCATGGTTAGGTTGTGTCCTGGTTACCATCGGTATGGTACCATACGGAACCCATGATCGGCATTACCTCATCGAGGTATTACCTTATCAAGGTATCACCTTATGTTCCACCCCTTATCTTTTAGTCCTTTATTCCGGGAAGGGGTCCAACACCCCATTATTAGTTTTAATCATTTTATTTATATAAGGATTCAACATTCCTTTAGTTTAGACCTTTATTTAGTTTAGGAAGG
This sequence comes from Saccharomycopsis crataegensis, assembly GCF_037102585.1. Taxonomy (NCBI): domain Eukaryota; kingdom Fungi; phylum Ascomycota; class Saccharomycetes; order Ascoideales; family Saccharomycopsidaceae; genus Saccharomycopsis; species Saccharomycopsis crataegensis. The sequence continues at coordinate 52,853 of NW_027043832.1, forward strand.
ACAAGTCTCTTTGGATATAAAATACTGCCTGTAATCTCCACTTGATTCCAGAATCTAGTGTGCCCTTGCACACTGATTGTAACATTTGGTAGCACCACTAGGTTTAAGGACACCTCATCCTTGGTGCCCCGCGAAGTCTAGTTGGTTAACTCGGGATCTTAAGTGGAGTATGGCAGAAGAGCTTCCGGTGAATTATTGAAGTCGACGTGTGCTATCACAAGTTGACATGGAGTTATTGCTACGTTTCACCGTGGGGTTAGTTGCTTACTCGACCGAATAATGGAAGTTTTACGAACTATCAATGTTGCACAATCATGCTAAACGGGACAAAGCAATACTCTCCCCAGAATAGTCGTTCTGTGAATGGTCAGAAATAATAAGGTTTATTTATGAAACGACCTGAAGAGCGAACTAGGAGAACCCTTGAGTGGTCCACCATGTTCGGAATGTCCAAGGTGTCGTGAAAGTGATGTGCTGGAATTCGTCATAGGGTTCAGGAGCTAACAATACCAAACCAGAGACAGGCGCACGGTTGCAGTGGCATTGGTGTATAATGCTGTTCCTGGAGAAGACGTGGGTACGGTTTCGAAGAGATCAAGCTTAAGCTTGGCTGCATTATGCTAGCGAAAGTCATGGAAGCGAAGCTACGTGTCATCTCAGTGCAACTGAGTTGAACAATTTGTCACTCACCCTTTTCTCACCACGGCATAATGGATGTACCCCCGTTGTGTTATATGAAGTATCTTTCCGACCATGACTATCTTACTTCGCTAGGTCGGATGCGATAATGCGAATATGATTACAGTTACCTCATATACCTGCAGGACTCTGTCTTGGTTAATTCGTCAGAAAAGACGTCATATGTGTTTGTCTTGATTGTGTTGAAGATTTAACGCCACGCCAGGTGACGCGAATTCCCTGACTGCTTTACATCGTTATAAATGAACGATGAAATTATTTTTGTTTGTGACTGTTGTCACCACAGGTGCTGTGGAAGCCCTGTCTGTTTTACTTCGTTATAAGAGAACGATGAAATTATTTTTGTTTGTGACTGCTGTCACCCCAGGCGCTTTGGAAGCCCTGTCTGTTTTACGTCGTTATAAGAGAACGACGTAACTATCTTTGTGTTGTGACGGTTGTCACCCCAGGTGCTGTGGATGCCCTGCTACATTACATCGTTATACGAGAACGTTGTAACTTTTGTTTTTGACTTGTCACATGAGGAACTTTGGTGGCCTTGTGTATTTTAACGGGCAAAAAGAGAACCATTGTCTGCCTCCTTCGTGACTGGATTTTGTTACCTCAGGGCCACGGTGGCCCTGCGTATTTCACACCGTTGAGGAAAACGAGTGTTTGGTTTTATGATCGATTAGGATCACGTTATAGGTGTCAAAATGACCCTGCTTATGGAGTGGTTGAGATCGGAACAAATAGCCACTAACCACTCCCACAAGACGACGACGTGTTGTTTTGTTTATATTGTTTATTTTTGATGTTTATTTTTTTGCTTATTGTTAAGCCACATTTCTGAGTCAGGATCAAGAGCCGACTAGTTATGTTTGGGAAGGATTTTATTCCTCTCCTATAAAATATTGGTGATTATTGAGGAGCCTAGGTCAAGGACCAAATAGTTAGAAAAGGTTACGATCTTAGAATCCTTACGCCGAAGATTGGTTTGTTTGGTGGTATAGTCATTATTTGTTAATTCCGGTATTCTAGTGCTGGAACGGAATTAATATATGGGTGACAACGGAATTGGGAGATAAAAGTCCCAAAGTTGTATCGGTTACGGAAAGCTGGTAACTATGGAGCGATGAGATAATAGCATCGCTTAGAGATTGTTGAGTTGAAATTATAGTAGTCACTAAAAGGTGATACGAAGCGATGACGTGGAAAGTCGCTATTTGATGTTGGATCGAAGGAATGATCCTTACAGATGTATGGAAGATTGGAGAAAGGAAACTTTTACGATGACCAAGGCAACTGGTGCCGAAGCTAGAGACGTTTAATAAATTGTGTTGTTCATGTTGCAAAGGAAGGTTCTGTCATATCGACAGTCTTACTAAATGTTGTTACGAACAATTGATTGAGATTGATGCATCCGTGGAAATTAAACGAGTGATTAAAGCCTTCCTGTGGGGATACTCGTCTGATAAGTTGGTCTCCAGTGTTCTTGTTATTTGTGCGGTAACGGAGATCATTGGTTCTGTGGGGTGACAATGATAGTAATAAAACAACGGTTTCGTTACTTCGAAAGGCCACAGTACAACATTACCTTGACACATTGGAGCATTGGAACTTTCAACACAGAGTTTACAGGGAAGAGTTAATCTGCGGTTGATAAGGGTAAGTCCACAAGTTGTGTGAACAATGCAAACCACAGAAGGATGTATCAGTGTCAACTATTCGCGAGAACAGATTAGGAGAAAGCTATGTAAATTATCGTTTCCGGCTTGGTTGGCAACCTCCCTTGGGTCATGGGTATTTCGATAATCGAAATAGAGCTCGACCATGGAGAGTCATTACTCGGGTTGCTTGGAATCTCCAAACCGAAGAATGAAGAGTCCTATTTGATTACCATGTTACGGTGAAAAAAAAGGATAGCTGGTATCGAATCGGAATGCTAATAATTCCAAAGGGGTAATTGGAATAGCTCCGGAGTTAAGCGAGGATCGCGTATAAAGTGACAAGAAGCTGATATTGGTAACAGGATTAAGGCAGTGTCATAATCGTTGTCAAAGTTGTATAAGAGGTATACAACCCTAAGGTCGAACAGGGATTGTGCGTGAGCGATGTAATATATCGTGGAATCGCATTGGAGTGAATAAGGCCAGAAGAGTATGAACTAGGGCATGCTTTTGAACATTTCGACTGAAAGGGATAAGGTTGAGCCAAGAAGCTCTATCGTTGTCAATTGACAGGATAAGGGTTTTGATGATATATCCAGTTTTGAAAATTAAAGAATTGAAGGCTGAGAAGTGTTAACCAGATGCGGTAAATGCACTAATGAAATGAACAATGTCCTAATGAAATGAACAAGGTACTTGATTAGATACATCACACTATTGAATCACTTAGAGAGGCCAAAAAATGTATTTGATCATTGACGTTACGAAAATATTGATTGTGAACTGTATCGTTAGGAGAAAGCGAGTTAATGGAATAACTAGCAGGACGATGGATTGACCGAGTACGGACTGGAAGAGGTCACTGGAGAGAATTCCCGACATCATCCATCGATCATATTAGTTCAAGTGACTTACTTCTTACAATGGCTAAGAGTGATTAGAGCTAGGAAGCTCCGTCATAACTGCTAATTCCTGAGCTTATCTTGAACTAAAGGTATGCTAACCCTATTCACTGGGAACGTCGATGAGTCTTAACTACTCCGCAATGAAATGACCTTTTTATGCATCTCGTGAGAATTGGATTGGAATAAATTTTGAGAAGACCAGAGAAGAAACTAAAGAAGAGAAGAATTTGGAATTCATGGTAATTGATACGTTGGCATTGTATGTCCAGGTTAGAAGTTTTGAAAGAAGTTAGTGATTAATTGATAAAGCTACCCATTGAATTAATGTGAGAGTTGGGAAGCTGACCGAGCTTACCGAGCCGACAGTTATTAGGTTATAAAGATCTTGGATTTTAAAAGATTTTGGAACTTGTCTAAGCAGGGTTGGAAGTACTGAAGTTAACGATGATGAGAAGAATTAGCATGATTGTGATTCCTTATCCTTTTACTTCGTCCTCATCTCAGTTGGTTCCGGAATAGTATAACTTCGGACAATTTGGTCCTTAGCAGTTTTAGTCAAGGCCGCTGTTGGTTTCTTTCGACCAAATGTGCACTGTTGTTGTTGTCCAATCACAAGCTTGGAAGACCTTGAAGAATTCTTATGAGTACTGGTACCATTGGAGAGAAACATGTTATGAAATTATGATAAAAGATAAATGAGCAGCTAATGGTTGAATCAAGTTCAACATTTGGGATTAGTGAAAGCTCGGAATGTTGGTTTGAATTAAAAAGGAAAACATATCGAAGACCCAAATGACTGTTGATCTCGAAAAGGACTACGCGTTGTCATATACCCAGGAAAGGCAGACCCAGTACATGTTCCCCAAAACCTGGATTCGTTTAAATTCCTTATGAGAAACGGTTACAACTTCACGACGAACTTGATGACTTTATGGCTAGTAATAATGATCGAGACGACTCATTCTCCGAGGGGGGATAATGTTATATTATGGGATCATGGTTAGGTTGTGTCCTGGTTACCATCGGTATGGTACCATACGGAACCCATGATCGGCATTACCTCATCGAGGTATTACCTTATCAAGGTATCACCTTATGTTCCACCCCTTATCTTTTAGTCCTTTATTCCGGGAAGGGGTCCAACACCCCATTATTAGTTTTAATCATTTTATTTATATAAGGATTCAACATTCCTTTAGTTTAGACCTTTATTTAGTTTAGGAAGGACAAGTCTCTTTGGATATAAAATACTGCCTGTAATCTCCACTTGATTCCAGAATCTAGTGTGCCCTTGCACACTGATTGTAACAGTTGTTGTAGTATGGTTTGAGCGGCTGGTTATAGGCAACGACACACGTGCTCATAACCATAAGCTCATAACCATTAGTATATAATTATAGTCGTCGATTATGAAAAGTTTTCAATATATATGATCTCTGGTTCTTCAGAGAGTAATTACTAAATCAATCCTAACCCGTGACTAACTACATCTAGTCTAGTCGCATCTTAATATAACAATTGGTAGCACCACTAGGTTTTTAGTTTTACAGACTCCACTGATTAGAAACTTCTGTTGTCGTTTAATAGCATAGCTTGGTTATCCTAGTGTATGACTGTATTTGGTTTAAGCCCTAGCTCAGACGAAGAAGATAATTATTCAGGCGAAGAAAACGAGATGAGTATGCCGGGTGGACCGTTGGACGATTCTAATCGTCTGTTGCTCATGGAGCTCGTTGAAATGCTTCACGGTAAAGAGAAGGCCGGTCGCGTGTTAGACCCTATGGAGGTCAAGTTTAACGGAAAGCCGTTTAGTACAGGGATGCTTGCCCGCACTCCCATGGCATTGCATGACTTCTTCCAGTATGCAGAACACCAGATGCCACTTAATTGGAATGACAAGTATAAGATGAGTTTTATCGTGAGAAACGTGGCTCAAGATACTTTTAGAAGTTTTTCTTCTTTCTCTGACTCCTTGCCGTCAGATATCTCTTATAGAGCCTTTAAGGCTCAAGTGCTTGCGCACTTTTCTAGAGTTGATATGGTTGACATTTTGGAAAGAACATTGTGGACAATTGCGCAAAAAGGAAAAGCGCTTCTGTCCCACGTTGCTGAGTTTCAAGCGAATGTTGTGTACATTCCAGATTGGTCAGAACGTTCAAAAATTAATCGTTTTATCGATTCCTTGGACCCGCGTTTGCAGAAGCACATTGCAGATGCAGGACGCATTTATGAGAAATTAGATGATGTGATTTCTCATGCACTTAGTATTAATGATCTTACTGAAAGAACCATCCATACTCTGACTATCCCTATGCCGTCTACGTTTTCGCCTATGGATAGAGGTGGTCCGATGCCAATGGAATTGGATGCTTTGTAATCAGTACCAAGTTCTCGGGGAAACTCATATCCTCGCAAGTCTAGTGGTAAGATTGCCGCCCTCTGCAAGAAATTTAATCTCACCCAGGAGGAGGTGAGGCTGTTGCTTATTCTTGGAAATTGTTTCCAGTGTAAAGGACATGAACATCAGAGCATGGACTGCCCTCGCCGTGGTGGTGGTGGGTCTGGTGCTCGTTTGGCTCACCTTATGGATTGCGTCCAAGAGGAGGACCATGCAGTTCCGTTTGAGGATGTTGTTGCTTTCAAGGTTCCTGTTACTATGGGACCTGCTGGGTTTGTTACCAAAGCTCTTATTGATTCTGGGGCGAGTTACAGTTTTGTGAATCCGTCTATTTTTCCTAAGCTCGGTTATGATAGTGCCGATCTTACTAGGATTAGCCCAAGAACAATCAAGACTGCAACTAATCAGTATGATGCGGTAGATAGGTATGTGATTATCCCTGTTACATTTAACCATACTGTTGTGAAGATCCGTTGTTATGTGCACCCGATTGTTTCACCTACTGTTATTGTGGGGCTTCCATTCATTAGAGAATATGCCCATCTTATTGATTTTGCTAATCTTACTGTGGGAGATGTGGGGGTGGACGATTTGGATGAGAAATCCATTGAAAGTATTAGTGCTATGGCTGCTCTTAGCCTGGATCCTGTTGAGATAGATGATCCTAGATTAGAGAAATTGTTGTTTGATTATGCGGATATTTTTGCGGAGAAGCTTGGGATTAATCAAGTTGTTGAGTCTCGGGGGGCAGATAATATCAGGCTTGAACCGATGTCGGAAGAAGTTCCAACGACCCCGTATATTCCGAAGGTTAAGATTGCTCTTTTGCATGAGGTTAGAAATCATATTAGGCGTATGGTCGATTCTAAACTTATTCAACCCTCTAACTCGCCTTATTCTTCACCTTTTCTAGTTGTCAAGAAGAAGACTGGGGAGATTCGTTTGGTTATTGATTTTCGTCAAATCAACCTTTTATTGAAAAGGTTTAATCAGAACCTTCCCAGTTACGATGAATTGATCCAGATCTTTCTGGCCAATAAGGTGTTCTCAACCGTGGATTTAACGGAAGGCTTTCATCAACTTACCCTCGATGAGAATTCTAGTAGATTCACGGCTTTTGAGTTTGAAGGGCTCAAGTACGAGTACTTGAGATTACCCTTCGGACTCACATCAGCCCCTTCACACCTACAATCATACTTAGCCAAGAAAATATCACACCTTTCAACTGCCCGTAATTATGTTGATGATGTTCTCTTGGCGTCGCCAAACAGGGAAGAGCATTTGGGTTTGCTCAAGCAGTTTTTTGATGTGTGTCGGGAGAACAAGTTGTTTTTGAAAAGGCTGAAATGCAGTTTTATGAGCTCTAAGGTTCGCTTTCTTGGTTGGGAAATTGGTCCGGATGGAGTTGAAATCCCTGATGATACTAGGGAAGTAATTCGGAAATTGAAGACCCCTGTGAATGCCAAGGAGTTGCAGAAAACTCTTGGATTCACTAATTATTTCCGTCATTTCGTTGCCAGCTATTCGGACTTAGTGGTTGAACTTTACCAATTTGTCTCCAAAAATCTCGAATGGGATATGGAGACAGTTTCCAAAAGGTTCGCTTCTTTGAAGCAAGCCTTGTTGGAAACCAAGGTACTAAGTGTTCCACTTTCGACTGATCCCGCTACTGTATTTGTAATTGAGTCTGATGCTTCAGGAATTGCAATTGGGGGGGTATTGAAACAGTTAATCCCTGGGTCCGATGAGCTGCAAATTGTTGGTTATTACCTGCGGAGCCTTTCAATCCACGAAAAGAATTATCCAATTAGAGATAAAGAACTTTTAGCCGTTGTCTACTTATTAGACAAGACGGCCCATTTGATATTTGGTCATAGAATTGTGGTAAAGACTGATCACCAATCCTTGTCTGTGTTGCTTAAAGGAAATAAGGAAGCTGAAAATGACAGGGTTAAAAGATGGATTACTAAACTCGCTGAGTTTGATATCGTGTTAGAATATGTCAAGGGTACAACAAATGAGTTAGCTGATTACCTCTCTCGTTATGTGGGGGCTTTGGAATCGGTAATCCCTGCAGTTAATTTAACTGAAGCAGAAATCAAGGCTTCGATTGAATCGGATGAGTATTTTGCGGAGATTAGTAACAGTTTAAGGTTAATTGAGGACAAGGATAATAAAGCAAGTGATAATGCCAGCGATGTCGCAGAAACGAGAATTGATGAAGAAGATGTTAATGGTGATAGACTCGATGTGAGTCAGGGTATTTTGAAGAATTTTAAATTGATTGATGGTAAATTGTTTGGACGTACCAATCAATCTCCGTGGCGCCGGGTTGTTGGGGCGCTGCGGGCCCGTAGGTTAATTGAGTATGAGCATGGCAGAATGCATGCTGGGATAACTCAATTATACCTCGGGCTATCTTCTAAGTTTTATATGCGAAATCTTATGAAGATTGTCACTGCAGTAGTTGGTGGATGTGATACTTGTTTGAGAACAAAAATACGCCAACACCATTCCCATCCTATTATGGCTGTTGATCCTCCAGGATTCACTTTCCAAAGAATTCTGATTGATATGATTACTGGATTGCCGGAATGTGGAGGATGTGATGCTATCCTTACCGTTGTTGATGATTTTTCGAAATTTTCTATTTTTATTGGATGCAACAAACAGATTGATACAATGGGTGTTGCTAAGGTGTTGTTCCATAATGTATTTGTGTATTATGGTATTCCGTGTTTTATTCGCTCTGATCGTGATATTCGTTGGGCTAATAGCATTGCCAAGGATATTTCGAAGATTATGGGATTTAAGTATCATCTCACGGCTGCTAACAACCCTCGTGGAAATGGTGTGGCAGAAGCCGCTAACAAGAAGGTAGTACAGCTCCTTCGTACTTTTGTTTCTGAAAATAAAGGTGATTGGTTGAGTTATTTGGCTGTGGCTCAGACTGCTATCAATTCATCTATTCACTCGGCTACCGGTATTTCGCCTTTCCAAGCGGTTTTTGGTCGCCAACCGTTGCTTCAATTGTCTGAACCTCAAGTTGTTGATATTGCTCATCACCTGATTAGTGAGTGGGGGAAGAGATTGAGGGCAATTCATTGGGCCGTTTCAGAACAATTATCCCTGTATCAGCACCGGATGAATATAAGTGCCAATGCAGGAGCAAGCTTTGATGATTATACAGTTGGTCAGTACGTGCTTGTGCATCGCGAAGCGTACACGAATAGTACTCGATACAAAAAAGTGACTGATGTGTATTTTGGTCCTTTTAAAGTAGTCAAGGTTATTAACAAGAATAGTTTTGAAATTGATTTACCGATATTAAACCTTAAATCAAGGGTGATTAATGCGAGGTTTTTACGTCCTTATTCGGTGCCTGAAGCTGCTTTTATTGATCTTCCCCGGACTGTTAATGAATTTAAAGCTAGAGCTTCTGAGGTTAATGGTATTTTAGGATATGATCCTGACACTAGGTCTTTTGATGTTACCTTTCGGATGGCTCGTCCTGGTCATTGCTTTACGGTCCCGGTTGATGTTTTTGTGGATAGTGTTCCACTGGGTTTACAGAAGAACCTCTATGAGTCCATTAAGGACTTCTATGGTTCTTCTAGTATTCCTATCTGTAGAAAACCGTTGTTGGGTCGTTCCTTTCAAAGTTTGAATAGAAGATCTTGACGGGGGGAATTGTTGTAGTATGGTTTGAGCTATTGGTTATAGGCAATGATACACGTGCTCATAACCATAAGCTCATAACCATTAGTATATAATTATAGTCGTCGATTATGAAAAGTTTTCAATATATATGATCTCTGGTTCTTCAGAGAGTAATACTAAATCAATCCTAACCCGTGACTATTGCAGCAAAAAATTAACCAGATATGATGAACCCCAATATGCCCCAAAGGAAATCCAATTTGAAATCATGAAGCACCATCTTATTGAATGTCCATTGGCCCAGAAACTTTGGAAAAAAATTGACTTGAATATCCCATTAACCTGGCAAACAATCATTACCCCTGCCACCAACATGAACGAAACCAGAACGATCGATAGATATCTAGGTTTCCAACGAAAATTATCAAGATTGAAATCCAAAAGGCATTTCAATTGTCATATGGCCGTTGATTCAATGATCTTCTTGCTTGAAAGCAATATCTTTTAAGCGGAGAAGAAAAAATAGGTGGGGAAAAACAAGAAAATAAAATCAAAAAAAAAAAAACAACAATTAAAAACCTTAAAAACGCATAAAAACATTTTTTCTCAATAATAGGGTTTTTCACCATTAATGGTTTTCCCTTAACACTTTAATTTTCAAACTACATTAGATAGTTTATGAGATATATAGTTATATAATTAATTAATATATTGAATTTTGTCTTTAAAAAAAAAAAAAAAAAAAAAGAAAAATAGGATTGATTTAGTATTACTCTCTGAAGAACCAGAGATCATATATATTGAAAACTTTTCATAATCGACGACTATAATTATATACTAATGGTTATGAGCTTATGGTTATGAGCACGTGTATCATTGCCTATAACCAATAGCTCAAACCATACTACAACAATTCCCCCCGTCAAGATCTTCTATTCAAACTTTGAAAGGAACGACCCAACAACGGTTTTCTACAGATAGGAATACTAGAAGAACCATAGAAGTCCTTAATGGACTCATAGAGGTTCTTCTGTAAACCCAGTGGAACACTATCCACAAAAACATCAACCGGGACCGTAAAGCAATGACCAGGACGAGCCATCCGAAAGGTAACATCAAAAGACCTAGTGTCAGGATCATATCCTAAAATACCATTAACCTCAGAAGCTCTAGCTTTAAATTCATTAACAGTCCGGGGAAGATCAATAAAAGCAGCTTCAGGCACCGAATAAGGACGTAAAAACCTCGCATTAATCACCCTTGATTTAAGGTTTAATATCGGTAAATCAATTTCAAAACTATTCTTGTTAATAACCTTGACTACTTTAAAAGGACCAAAATACACATCAGTCACTTTTTTGTATCGAGTACTATTCGTGTACGCTTCGCGATGCACAAGCACGTACTGACCAACTGTATAATCATCAAAGCTTGCTCCTGCATTGGCACTTATATTCATCCGGTGCTGATACAGGGATAATTGTTCTGAAACGGCCCAATGAATTGCCCTCAATCTCTTCCCCCACTCACTAATCAGGTGATGAGCAATATCAACAACTTGAGGTTCAGACAATTGAAGCAACGGTTGGCGACCAAAAACCGCTTGGAAAGGCGAAATACCGGTAGCCGAGTGAATAGATGAATTGATAGCAGTCTGAGCCACAGCCAAATAACTCAACCAATCACCTTTATTTTCAGAAACAAAAGTACGAAGGAGCTGTACTACCTTCTTGTTAGCGGCTTCTGCCACACCATTTCCACGAGGGTTGTTAGCAGCCGTGAGATGATACTTAAATCCCATAATCTTCGAAATATCCTTGGCAATGCTATTAGCCCAACGAATATCACGATCAGAGCGAATAAAACACGGAATACCATAATACACAAATACATTATGGAACAACACCTTAGCAACACCCATTGTATCAATCTGTTTGTTGCATCCAATAAAAATAGAAAATTTCGAAAAATCATCAACAACGGTAAGGATAGCATCACATCCTCCACATTCCGGCAATCCAGTAATCATATCAATCAGAATTCTTTGGAAAGTGAATCCTGGAGGATCAACAGCCATAATAGGATGGGAATGGTGTTGGCGTATTTTTGTTCTCAAACAAGTATCACATCCACCAACTACTGCAGTGACAATCTTCATAAGATTTCGCATATAAAACTTAGAAGATAGCCCGAGGTATAATTGAGTTATCCCGGCATGCATTCTGCCATGCTCATACTCAATTAACCTACGGGCCCGCAGCGCCCCAACAACCCGGCGCCACGGAGATTGATTGGTACAGTGTTTTCATTTTTTATTCGTACCAACCACCGGAAATGTTCATACCAGTGGCAAAAAATAATTCATACCGACCCCCGGTATTTTTCGTACCACCGCAGCGGGATTTATTCAGACCATCTAAGAAAAATAGTTCATACTATTGTACTTCAATTATTCATACCAACAGAATATAAAATTCATACCAACAGAATACAAAATTCATACTAAATGCATACTAAATGCATAAAATTCTTATGCTTTCATTAATATTTTATCTTTGATATTATTAAACATGTTATAGGGGACCCGCACACCCAATAAAGCCCCTTTGCAATACTCATTTACCATTTCACAGGCTCATAACCAAATTTTGGAGTGGTTTCGTCCTTCCTTAAAATTTTAAATTTTCATCAATTTGTTTTTGAGCTTTGTTTTTGTCTTTATGTAATTTTTTTTATAGTTTTTACTTTTTTTTTTTGGTTTGTTTTCTGTATTTTGTTTTCTTCATCTTTGGTATTTGTTTTCAAAAGAGCTGCTGTTGTAAACAGAGATCAATATGTCTAGAAGCATGTCTGCAGAATCCCTTGTAACTATCAAGGGAAATATTTTCTGCGGCTTCTTTCACCCTTGGAGTTAATTGCTCCTTCTTGCTCAAGTTTGATCTTTTGACTTTACTCTTACATACTGACCAGAATTCTTCTATAACATTCAACCCTGGAGAATAAGGAGGTAAAAACACAAGTTCCAAGCCACTCAGTGCCACTAGTAACTGAAGATCACGTCGTTTATGAATGGCAGCATTATCAAGGATCAAATATTTCATACCTTTGAGCTCCTCGTTATTTTCTATTTGCTGGATCACTGACTTTACAAAACTGTAGAAGTGATTAGCTGTAGTACCTTTACTCACTTTGTCAATGGTCGTTTCTGAATCAAGTTTTCTCTTCTTATTGGATGTAGCCACTGGAGTTCTGACCTTTAATTCAATACAACCTTTGACAGAAATTGCCCCAATGAACGAAATATTAAGCCCTCTAGTTACGGGAACAGTAAGAACTGCTTTTTCACCTACAGTAGACCATCCATACTCACGCCGCATACTGATATTGAAACCTGCTTCGTCGATGAAAATACAGTTTTGACTAAAGTCGAGCTTGTCTTTATACTTCTCTGCCCACTCGAGTCTCTGTTTCTTCAATTCCTCCAGACTTCTTCTCAAAGCCCATTTAGAAATACGTTTGAGACTTAGCTTATAGACCTTGGTTACAAAGTTATAGATTGTTGTAGCCTTGGCTCTTACATTGGTGAAGGCTTTCTTGAGTCTCTCCAACATAAAATCGAGAGTCACTGTAGCATCTTCCTTTATCAATTTTTGAAGGAATTCCTTATGCTCACCAGTAAGAAGGGGCCTACGACCTCTTTTCTTTGTTGGCTCCGAGATACCATTTAATTCATTAACAAGTATTTTGTCCCAATTTCTTTTCCATGTGTAAGCAGTGTGCAAAGGTATATCTTCTAATTTTGCAGCTTTGTAAGCTGACACGCCTTCTTCCATGACCAATTGCCAAAATCTTTGTTTGACAGCTTGATTATAATACCGGTACGAACCTCTATATCTTCGTTCTTTCATTTCAATTTCCTTCTTCTTCGAAAATAGGATCAATTTCCATGATATCCATGATACCTGGTTTTTCAAAATGCTTATAGTCACTGTAACTAAAGCAAGCTTCAACTGGTGCTATTTCAGACTCTAAAGTCATTTCACTGGGTTCAGCATAGAATCTATTACCTAGGCCATCAACATACCCATCAGTTAGTAGCTTGGCTTTCAAGTCCATACTTAGTTTTGATGGTAAAATCTTATGCTTTTTTTTTGTAAGTAATCTGGTGATCATATAAAGACCGAATTGAATGTCAAAAGTGGGAATTCATCATCTTAAATGGAGAACAGCTCCTACCATATATTCGTTCCCATTTCTTGAAAACCGTAATCACGTGATATTATTGATATTATTATAGATATCCGGTTTTATAGAAAGTAGCACAGAATTATGGAAAAAATGAGTATAATTTGATTAAACTGAGTAGCTTAAAAGGCTTATAGAGCCAGTCACATAAAAAAAAGAAAGGAATTAATATGAATTTTATATACTGTTGGTATGAATAATTAAAGTGCAATAGTATGAACTATTTTTCTTAGATGGTCTGAATAAATCCCGCTGCGGTGGTACGAAAAATACCGGGGGTCGGTATGAATTATTTTTTGCCACTGGTATGAACATTTCCGGTGGTTGGTACGAATAAAAAATAAAAACACTGTACGTCCAAACAATTTACCATCAATCAATTTAAAATTCTTCAAAATACCCTGACTCACATCGAGTCTATCACCATTAACATCTTCTTCATCAATTCTCGTTTCTGCGACATCGCTGGCATTATCACTTGCTTTATTATCCTTGTCCTCAATTAACCTTAAACTGTTACTAATCTCCGCAAAATACTCATCCGATTCAATCGAAGCCTTGATTTCTGCGACATCGCTGGCATTATCACTTGCTTTATTATCCTTGTCCTCAATTAACCTTAAACTGTTACTAATCTCCGCAAAATACTCATCCGATTCAATCGAAGCCTTGATTTCTGCTTCAGTTAAATTAACTGCAGGGATTACCGATTCCAAAGCCCCCACATAACGAGAGAGGTAATCAGCTAACTCATTTGTTGTACCCTTGACATATTCTAACACGATATCAAACTCAGCGAGTTTAGTAATCCATCTTTTAACCCTGTCATTTTCAGCTTCCTTATTTCCTTTAAGCAACACAGACAAGGATTGGTGATCAGTCTTTACCACAATTCTATGACCAAATATCAAATGGGCCGTCTTGTCTAATAAGTAGACAACGGCTAAAAGTTCTTTATCTCTAATTGGATAATTCTTTTCGTGGATTGAAAGGCTCCGCAGGTAATAACCAACAATTTGCAGCTCATCGGACCCAGGGATTAACTGTTTCAATACCCCCCCAATTGCAATTCCTGAAGCATCAGACTCAATTACAAATACAGTAGCGGGATCAGTCGAAAGTGGAACACTTAGTACCTTGGTTTCCAACAAGGCTTGCTTCAAAGAAGCGAACCTTTTGGAAACTGTCTCCATATCCCATTCGAGATTTTTGGAGACAAATTGGTAAAGTTCAACCACTAAGTCCGAATAGCTGGCAACGAAATGACGGAAATAATTAGTGAATCCAAGAGTTTTCTGCAACTCCTTGGCATTCACAGGGGTCTTCAATTTCCGAATTACTTCCCTAGTATCATCAGGGATTTCAACTCCATCCGGACCAATTTCCCAACCAAGAAAGCGAACCTTAGAGCTCATAAAACTGCATTTCAGCCTTTTCAAAAACAACTTGTTCTCCCGACACACATCAAAAAACTGCTTGAGCAAACCCAAATGCTCTTCCCTGTTTGGCGACGCCAAGAGAACATCATCAACATAATTACGGGCAGTTGAAAGGTGTGATATTTTCTTGGCTAAGTATGATTGTAGGTGTGAAGGGGCTGATGTGAGTCCGAAGGGTAATCTCAAGTACTCGTACTTGAGCCCTTCAAACTCAAAAGCCGTGAATCTACTAGAATTCTCATCGAGGGTAAGTTGATGAAAGCCTTCCGTTAAATCCACGGTTGAGAACACCTTATTGGCCAGAAAGATCTGGATCAATTCATCGTAACTGGGAAGGTTCTGATTAAACCTTTTCAATAAAAGGTTGATTTGACGAAAATCAATAACCAAACGAATCTCCCCAGTCTTCTTCTTGACAACTAGAAAAGGTGAAGAATAAGGCGAGTTAGAGGGTTGAATAAGTTTAGAATCGACCATACGCCTAATATGATTTCTAACCTCATGCAAAAGAGCAATCTTAACCTTCGGAATATACGGGGTCGTTGGAACTTCTTCCGACATCGGTTCAAGCCTGATATTATCTGCCCCCCGAGACTCAACAACTTGATTAATCCCAAGCTTCTCCGCAAAAATATCCGCATAATCAAACAACAATTTCTCTAATCTAGGATCATCTATCTCAACAGGATCCAGGCTAAGAGCAGCCATAGCACTAATACTTTCAATGGATTTCTCATCCAAATCGTCCACCCCCACATCTCCCACAGTAAGATTAGCAAAATCAATAAGATGGGCATATTCTCTAATGAATGGAAGCCCCACAATAACAGTAGGTGAAACAATCGGGTGCACATAACAACGGATCTTCACAACAGTATGGTTAAATGTAACAGGGATAATCACATACCTATCTACCGCATCATACTGATTAGTTGCAGTCTTGATTGTTCTTGGGCTAATCCTAGTAAGATCGGCACTATCATAACCGAGCTTAGGAAAAATAGACGGATTCACAAAACTGTAACTCGCCCCAGAATCAATAAGAGCTTTGGTAACAAACCCAGCAGGTCCCATAGTAACAGGAACCTTGAAAGCAACAACATCCTCAAACGGAACTGCATGGTCCTCCTCTTGGACGCAATCCATAAGGTGAGCCAAACGAGCACCAGACCCACCACCACCACGGCGAGGGCAGTCCATGCTCTGATGTTCATGTCCTTTACACTGGAAACAATTTCCAAGAATAAGCAACAGCCTCACCTCCTCCTGGGTGAGATTAAATTTCTTGCAGAGGGCGGCAATCTTACCACTAGACTTGCGAGGATATGAGTTTCCCCGAGAACTTGGTACTGATTACAAAGCATCCAATTCCATTGGCATCGGACCACCTCTATCCATAGGCGAAAACGTAGACGGCATAGGGATAGTCAGAGTATGGATGGTTCTTTCAGTAAGATCATTAATACTAAGTGCATGAGAAATCACATCATCTAATTTCTCATAAATGCGTCCTGCATCTGCAATGTGCTTCTGCAAACGCGGGTCCAAGGAATCGATAAAACGATTAATTTTTGAACGTTCTGACCAATCTGGAATGTACACAACATTCGCTTGAAACTCAGCAACGTGGGACAGAAGCGCTTTTCCTTTTTGCGCAATTGTCCACAATGTTCTTTCCAAAATGTCAACCATATCAACTCTAGAAAAGTGCGCAAGCACTTGAGCCTTAAAGGCTCTATAAGAGATATCTGACGGCAAGGAGTCAGAGAAAGAAGAAAAACTTCTAAAAGTATCTTGAGCCACGTTTCTCACGATAAAACTCATCTTATACTTGTCATTCCAATTAAGTGGCATCTGGTGTTCTGCATACTGGAAGAAGTCATGCAATGCCATGGGAGTGCGGGCAAGCATCCCTGTACTAAACGGCTTTCCGTTAAACTTGACCTCCATAGGGTCTAACACGCGACCGGCCTTCTCTTTACCGTGAAGCATTTCAACGAGCTCCATGAGCAACAGACGATTAGAATCGTCCAACGGTCCACCCGGCATACTCATCTCGTTTTCTTCGCCTGAATAATTATCTTCTTCGTCTGAGCTAGGGCTTAAACCAAATACAGTCATACACTAGGATAACCAAGCTATGCTATTAAACGACAACAGAAGTTTCTAATCAGTGGAGTCTGTAAAACTAAAAACCTAGTGGTGCTACCAATTGTTATATTAAGATGCGACTAGACTAGATGTAGTTAGTCACGGGTTAGGATTGATTTAGTAATTACTCTCTGAAGAACCAGAGATCATATATATTGAAAACTTTTCATAATCGACGACTATAATTATATACTAATGGTTATGAGCTTATGGTTATGAGCACGTGTGTCGTTGCCTATAACCAGCCGCTCAAACCATACTACAACATAAGTGTTACAATCAGTGTGCAAGGGCACACTAGATTCTGGAATCAAGTGGAGATTACAGGCAATATTTTATATCCAAAGAGACTTGTTCTTCCTAAACTAAATAAAGGTCTAAACTAAAGGAATGTTGAATCCTTATATAAATAAAATGATTAAAACTAATAATGGGGTGTTGGACCCCTTCCCGGAATAAAGGACTAAAAGATAAGGGGTGGAACATAAGGTGATACCTTGATAAGGTAATACCTTGATGAGGTAATGCCGATCATGGGTTCCGTATGGTACCATACCGATGGTAACCAGGACACAACCTAACCATGATCCCATAATATAACAATAAGACATAGAGATGTGGTGGCTCAATGGTAGAGCTTTCGACTCCAGCTTTGGAATAATCTTACAGCTTATTCGTGTTATCGAAGGGTTGCAGGTTCAATTCCTGTCCATGTCAATCTCTATTATTGTTAGCGTGGATGGTTTAGTGGTAAAATTCAACTTTGCCATAGTTGAGCCCCGGGTTCGATTCCCGGTCTACGCAAATTTTTTGGTAGCCACATCAAAGAACCGAAAATCATGACGTTATAAAAAATGTACATCGATCGAGGATTTTTTGAGATGGTACTTTTCCAGGAAGTGTCCACAATAGTTCCTACAGTGTTGCTAAGCATAACACCATTACCTCTAACCCATAATTGACTCCATTAGAAAAAAGTGGCAAATTTGGCATGGGCTATGCGCGTTCATGCCGTGTTAGTGGGGGAATTTGTATAGGAAAAATCAAAATCGCTCCAGCTGCTGAGTGCCTTCCCATAGAAACTCTTCAGAGAAAAATTAAAATCCAGAAAAATCTGTGAGAGGCACCCCCAAATAATGCATGAAGGAGGAGAATTTTATACCATGATGCGGGATCAAAGGCAAAGTGCTGGCTGGCCCTTTGTTCCATGTTGTTGGCTAGATGGTGAAGTGGATGTACCATTCTACACCGCATATTAACTGCAAAGTTCAAGCATATACTCATAAGTAAATTTATTCTGGTGTATTGTTAGAATTCTACAGGTCTGCAAAGTACTTCAATATATATAAAGACGAAACAAACGAATCACCTATAATAACAAACACTTTGGGTAATAAAGTTAAATATAAGGTCAAACAGCACGACACCTAATATCAGGCTAGAACAGTTGTTCATTGACCATTGTGTTAGGACATACCACTCTGGTGGTGCTGATCATTGCTATGTAAGAGCATATGCAATAATATATCCTGGTAGCTTGTGAGAAAACTGATCTAGTAATCCCATGAATGCATATTGTTGAAGAAAAACGCCGGACACCTATGTACAATAATTACCGCTTCTGGTGAAAGTGCGCTCTGGTGACACTTTTCCGAGATCCTACAATCAAGGGGTCTGTAAGTCATATACTAGGAACCAGATCATTAGATCTCTACTAATAAATATTATAGTCGTTGCTATCAAGATTATATTTACAGCCATTATTGGTTTAAGGTTGCTAGGTGTCGTGCTGTTTGTCCTTACTACTGACCTTATATTTAACTTTATTATCTAAAGTGTTTGTCATTATACGTGAGTGCGTTTGTTCCGTCTTTATATATTAAAGTACTTTGTAGACCTGTAGAATTCTAACACCCATCACTAGGAGCTTCATGAACTGAGATGGAGGTCTTTGTTGAGGGGTTTTGGCACTATATCTCAAATACTAAGTATTTTCAATGTAGTGACCATCAGAATTCTGGGGGGATAATAAAGATAAAAATAATAAAAATCAATAGATTGATTAGATCCAAGTAAAAAATAATTCAAATAATCAAATAGACCAAATGATTCAAATAAGTCAAAATAACCAAGTAAACCAAATAAATCAAATGAACCAAATAAATCAAATAAATCAAATAAATCAAATAAGAACCAGTACCATGGGTCTGTCTTAAGTGTCACCACACACTTTTTAAGTCCAGACACATATCCTGATTCCATAAATCAATGTACCAACTGAACACTTTAACTGACATTCCATTTCTTTGCCTCAATTATTAGTGAGAGATAATAATGTGAAGCCTTTGTGGAATGTTGTCAAATTCAAAGTCAAAATCAAAATCAAAATCAACAAAATCAAATAGACCAGTGCTATGGTTTTATCTCAGATGGCACCACACATCTTTGATTTCCATAACACAAGCCCATGATTCAAACTAAGAAAAATCAATAAAATAATAATAGTAAATTAATAAAAACCAAGTAAAAAATAAACCAAATACTATTAACTGGGAAACTAGGCACCAATTTTTTGTTGTAGTTTTGTAACTCTAGTTACAAAAGACATTGATAACAATAATATTCAATAATATTTATTCCCTTGTTATACTTGTTTTACTTGTTAACTATCTAAATTATATAAAGGACAAACTCAGACTATGGGGGGCATGGCCCATATTTATATTAATCTCAATGGGTTCTAGAAGGTTCCATAAGTTCTAGAAGGTTCCATAAGTTCTAGAAGGTTCCATGAGTTCTAGAAGGTTCCATGAACAATGACTAACCACATAACTTTGGATTGCCAACTCAACACACCAAGGGTTCTTTTGATGAACTTATTTTGAACGCGTTGGATACCATCGATCAATGTTGGCGATATTTTGGGGGACCAGATTTCCGAGGCGTATTCGATCGCAGGCCGGACGGTCTGTAGATATAAAATCTTTTGGGATTCGATAGGGAATTTTTTGGCAATGTGATGGAGAATACCAGCCGCTTTGCTGAATGACTTTGTTTTGTTCATGATATGGGTTTTGAAGTTGAGGCGGTCATCAAAGGTAACACCAAGAACTCTGATACTGGATTGAGGTTGAATGGGATGATTGTTCATTGTGATACCGATATTGCTGCTCGCAATTTGTCTGGATATTGTCCTTTTCTTATGGTGGGATTCATACACATTCAATAATTGACATTTATTGGCAGCGTCAAACTCAAGACCCAAGGTTTTTGCTCTGGAAATCAATTTGTCAAGACGTTGTTGAACAAGTTGATAATTTTGCAGAATCTCCGTACCTTTTGCGATGATGGTGATATCATCCATGTATCCAGTCACAAGGCAATCAGATAGGAGGGCGTAGTTGGTGTTGCTAATATCCATATCTTGGATAAGGTCAGCCGTGAATAGGACGAATAGGAGAGGGCTTAGAGGGGATCCTTGTGGTATACCACATTGAATTTGATATGTGTTGGTAGTCATGTCCTGATACCGGAGTTGGGTTGATCTATTTTCAAGGTAGCACTTGAGCCAGCGTGTTAGATAATTAGGGATCTTCTGTTTTTCCAACATCTGCAATAATTTTGACGGTAAACACGAATCATATGCCCCCTTAATATCAATTGACAATATTGAGGTCACGGGCTGTTGACATCTGGTTATGAAAGAGCTCATATACATTAGCGAATCAATACATCCTGTGCCATAAGAGCAGAACTGGTTATCTGGTATCAAATGGTGTTGGGTAGACCATTTTTGGAGTCTGCCATGAATGATAGACTCGACAAATTTGGACAAAAGATTGATAAGGGAGATTGGTCTATATGAGGCTGGGTCGTTGAGGTCTTTTTTGTTGGGTTTTTGGATGGGAATGGTGATGGTGTTCTTCCAGGAGGAAGGGAAGAATCCAAATTCCAAAGAGCGATTAATTATTTTCCTGAGTAACTTTGAGAAAGGCTTCACTTGTCCAGCAGCCTTGAGAATATCCACTGTGATACCGTCTGGACCCAGGGCTACATGAGGCTTGATCTTTTCCAATTGGGCTTGGAATTCGGTTGAAGTGACGTGTGGGAAATCTTTCTGTCGAAACGTGCAGTTGGATGATAATGGAGTTGAGGTGGTTTGAGAGTGTGACCGGAAGAATTTGTTGAGGAGGGCTTGGGAGCCTTCGGCAGTGCTTTTTTCCGGCATGATAGATGGAGTGGTGTGGTTCTTGGGGTTAGATCTTCGGAGATAGTCCCATAAAGATCTGTCTTTGAGACCCTTATATAAGGTGTCGCAAAGGTATTTGTTCTTGGCCTTACGGCAGACGCCATTATAATGTTTCATTTTCTTTTTGGCATCGGGGTCGTTAGGTTTAGGACATAAGGCTCGAATCTCTTTTGTTATCCAAACTTTTTTGCTCTTTGGTTTCTTTGAGGGGTTCAAGATATGATCGGGTGTTGAAGTAATGGCGGAGTTGAGTAATAGTTGAGTCAAATTCTGAACGGCGGTATCTAGATTCTGAGTGCTGTCTAAATTAAAGTAATCTTTCAAGATTGCTTTGGATAGACTCAGTTCAAGTGTATCTTGGAATAATGTTCGGTCAATCTTGAGTCTAATCTTGTTCTGTGACTGAAGATCAAAGGTTATATTGGGGGATGTCTGGGGAATGGAAACCTGAACCTGGAGAATGTAATGGTCAGACGTCCCGATTACCGACTTTAGGTGAGTGGAGTGAACTAGCTGGGTTGCTAGAACTCGGTCAATGTTGGTGTTATAGATGGTAGTATGGCCTTTGATTATTGTTTCAGACATGAAGTTCTGTTGGATAAACATCTTAGTTTGTCGGTTGTCAGCAACTGGTTCGTGGATATTGAAGTCCCCGGCTATGATATGATGTTCGTGGACCTTGAAGCTATGGAAATCGATTCCACGTTGGGCATGATTATAAATTGAGCTGACATGCCATTCGTCATGTTTGCTGGTAACTTTAATGGTAGTAGAGAACTTATCCTGGTGGATCACTTGGACAATGTGGCTTTGGAGAATATCTTTATGTACTAGTATGGCTGTATAAGAATAGTTATCCAGGGTCACTAGAGCTGGAAGTTCCCGTTTTCTATTGTTTTTTGTGGTTTTTGAGTTTTTGCCTGAGGCATTTTTTCCTGGGATTTCTGACTTTTCTGATTTTTTTGGGGATTTTCTGGTTCTTTTGAGGATTTTTTTTGGGGATTTTCTGGGGAAGTATCTTCTGGCTTTAGTGACGCAATGGAATAGCCTTGAGGAATTGATATTGTTCGTTTAATTGGAAGCTCTTGTAGGCATAAAAAGTTCATTTTCTGGAGAGCACCGAGTTCCAGAAGATGATCGAGAGCGTCATACTTTTTGTTGAGGTTGTATGACGCTATGGTATAACTCGTTGCAGGTATGTCTATGGAAATAGAAGAATCAGCCTCCCCGATCATTGATCAGGCACTCCTGACGACTCTGCAGGAGTGGAGGCTTCTGTATTGCCAGGGTGTCCTGGCTTGGGTGGTGCTGCTTTGTAATTCGATGTGGTACTTCTAGAGGCTTTTTGTGAAGAGCTTTTGTTAGCAACAATTTGGTACTTGTTGACTTGGCAAAAATTCATCTTCAAACCTCCGTTGTTTTGAAGTGTTTCCCAGTCTTCCTTATTGACTGTTACCATTATGGAGCATTGACCTCCTTGTCTTTCTTTAACCTTATGCCAATTTCTAATAGATGGAGGGAATTGGCATTTGATATTATTCTCTTGTTCTATCATCTGTTGTGGCTTACAGCCCAAAGATTGACCTGATGGTATAGGATTCTAATAAAAGGATCCGAATTTACCACTTTGTATGAAGAGGAAAATTCACTGTTCTTCAAAAAATCTTTCGAACTTGATTGGAATCTAATTTTCGATGAAATTGTGGTGCCAAGGTTTATGGCATCAGAACACAAGTTCTTGATATTGTTGAGATGTTGTGCCATATTTGAGTTGGAGAAAGCCTCTCCGTTCTTTTGGACCACCACATATTGTGTTGGCGAAGGTCTTGTGGTACCTTTGAGGGGTTTTGGAGCTATCTTCTTATTAAGCTTCGGTAAAGTGAATGGCTTCTTTGCCTCAGCTGAGGCTATAGCCCCCAAAAGTTTGGTTTCCAATTTCTTTAGTTCCTTTGGAGTAACTAAATTCTGATCCACTATAGAGTTGACTTTGGTGTCTGTGGTACTGGATTTATCTCTCAATCCCTTAATTTCTTTCTTGATTACGTTGATGTTGAAGAAATTCTTATCAACTGTATCTTTCAAACCTTGAAAAGATTTTTTTGTGGTCTTGTCTGATATCATTTCATTGCCAATATTTATCAACTGATCTATATTTTTATCATGGGACTTAATTTTCTTGGAATGACTCTTCACTGTCGTTTCCAAGCTGTTAGATTCTTTTTTAAGCCTAGATATATATGAAGTGATTAATTCGAAGTCTTGGTTTGTGACCTTTGTTTCAGATGTAGTTTCATTTTCATTCGCTTTGATTGCATCCAAGTTGTTTGAAACGTTGACTGAAAGGTCCTTTAGCCTTAAACCCAAAGTGTCTGATTCCTTTTTGATATCAGTAATCTGTGATTTGATTGATTTAATATCTTGGGTGGTGTCATTCATAGTTGATGAATTTTTATGTTCATTCACTTTCATTGTCACCATGGATTCTTTAACTTCATCAGATAGTTTCTCAATTCTAATTGCGTGGTTCAAAGTATCTTGGTGTCTAAAGTCATTTTCAGTCTTAATGTTTTTTATGATCAAGCCATTTTTTTCAAGATTGGTTGAAAATTCGTTGATCTTGGATTGGAATTCTGAGTTGATCATCTCCACTTGGTTGGTTTTCTCAGCCAATTTTGTAGCTTGTAGTTCAAGAGAGGTCATTTTAGCAGACATTTCAGAGTTTGCGGAAACCATTGTGGTATGTTTGTTATCCATATCCTTGGTGTTATTCATCATGGATTCGTTCAATTCATTGACTTTAGTCATCACCTCTTCATTTCTTGTTTCAAGATCATCCTTCATTAACTTCATTTTATCATTTTGGTCCTTTACATACTTCTCCGTAGATTTGGATATCCTGCTGTCAAACTTTGGTTCCAAGTTTTCGAAAACCATCGGGGTCAATTTCGAGACCATGAAGGCAAGGTCGAGTTCATTTTTCATCTCTTGATCTTCTGTCTCACTAAAATCTGCATGATCAAGGTTTGTCGGACGCATGTCTTTTGATGATAAATCTGATTGTACTTTAGGTAACATCTTTTTTTTTTAAAGACAAAATTCAATATATTAATTAATTATATAACTATATATCTCATAAACTACCTAATGTAGTTTGAAAATTAAAGTGTTAAGGGAAAACCATTAATGGTGAAAAACCCTATTATTGTGAAAAAATGTTTTTATGCGTTTTTAAGGTTTTTAATTGTTGTTTTTTTTTTTTTTTTTTTTTTTTTTTTTTTTTTTTTTTTTTTTTTTTTTTTTTTTTTTGATTTTATTTTCTTGTTTTTCCCCACCTATTTTTTCTTCTCCGCTTAAAAGATATTGCTTTCAAGCAAGAAGATCATTGAATCAACGGCCATATGACAATTGAAATGCCTTTTGGATTTCAATCTTGATAATTTTCGTTGGAAACCTAGATATCTATCGATCATTCTGGTTTCGTTCATGTTGGTGGCAGGGGTAATGATTGTTTGCCAGGTTAATGGGATATTCAAGTCAATTTTTTTCCAAAGTTTCTGGGCCAATGGACATTCAATAAGATGGTGCTTCATGATTTCAAATTGGATTTCCTTTGGGGCATATTGGGGTTCATCATATCTGGTTAATTTTTTGCTGCAATAGTCACAATGATTATTTACATAATTGTGATTTTCAATGCCCAAATGAAAGATGTGAATATTTTGATATTTCCCCGGGAAATGTTGGTTGAATTTTTTGAGGTTATGCCAAAAGTTATCAACTTGTTTCTGATTCACCCCAGTAATATCCATGAGTGTTTTTGACATCTTGTTCACATCTTGTTTTTCCCGTTGTTTTTTACTTCCTTTAGTATGGTCAAAATCCTTAATTCTAATTGGAATGTGTTGTTGATATTTTTCAGGAATCCCTTTTTCAATTGAATTTTTCAAATCTTCAATTCCAATCTTCATTGGCTTCAACCTGATTGTAAGTTTCTTTATACCAAGAACTTTTCTGAAATCCCAGTACGCTGTCCTTTCAGCATCTGAGAATGTGCTGCTATTCATAACTTCTAAGGAAATTGAATCATTGGTATTCTCAATGTCATCCGCTAGTTCAAGTAATACCACCCACCAATAATGAGTTTTGATATAGTCATCATTTGGTGATTTTGTTGGTGATGTTTTTTGAATGATGTTGTTGATACTTGATTGAATTTTGAAACGTAATATCTGGTTATATTTAGTGTGACTATCCAAAAACAAATCCTGGAAAATTTTGGCTCTTCGGTGTTGGAGTTGAGACTTTAAATCAATCATTGAGAAACCGCCTTTGTTGTTGTGTGTCTTGAGTGTATCCAAAGAAATAGGTGTATCTTGCTTGACCAATAACTTAATCGATGTGTCAATTTGATTCAACTGATTGGGTAACAAAGGTTGGTGTAGTTCTTTTGTAATAGAACTTGGATGCAATATATGTGTTGAATGCTTCTATTTTTGATTGAATCAGCAAGCTGGTCATGTTTGATAACTTGTACTTGATATAGAGGTCACGCTGCAATGTTTCCGGCCAAAATGTCACTGATGGCCCAATAGTTATCCCCAAATATGTCAATTGAAAGTTTTCATCAGCAATCTCAAATGGGAATGGTGTCAAAAATGGATAAGTATCAGTTGGTATGATTAGTTGGGATTTCTTTCATCATCGGTCACTAACTATATCTAGTCTAGTTCCATTGTTATATAGCAAAAAATATCATTTCCGTGATAGTTTAGTGGCTAGAATCCCCGCTTGTCGCGCGGGGGACCGGGGTTCAATTCCCCGTCGCGGAGCATGCCTCGCTAGCACAATCGGTAGTGCATTCGACTCTTAATATCGATTAATCGAAAGGTTGCGGGTTCGAGCCCCGCGTGGGGCTGACTTTTTGCCTATGCATCAAATGTTGCAAAGAAAATGAGAAAGCCTAACATCACTTTTTTTTCACTTATTGTTGGTGCCGTCTGTGGCACAGGGCAACGCCAGACTGTTGTACTTGTTAGAATTCCACAGGTCTACAAAGTACTTCAATATATATAAAGAGGAAACAAACGCACTCACGTATAATGACAAACACTTTAGATAATAAAGTTAAATATAAGGACAGTAGTAAGGACAAACAGCACGACACCTAGCAACCTTAAACCAATAATAGCTGTAAATATAATCTTGATAGCAACGACTATAATATTTATTATGTTATTGTCGACTTCGCGCGATTATGGCTTATAATAGGGTAAGATCTATCTGGTCGGTGGTAGCGTCGGATAGAGTCTAAGAATGTCGGATTTAGGATAATTCTGGATTAATACAAACAACAACTTAATAAAGTTAACAACGTAGTAAAATATAATAATTGAATAATGTTATGTATCTCTACTATTTTTAGAGAGATAATAAAAGTAGAATAAGTAAAATAAATAGAAAGTACGAAAATATGGATTAGAAATAATGGCGTTATGACTATTAACACTCTAGGGTGTTGTTAGCAAAAAGTGTACAAGTACGACTAGTACAATTAGTAGAGATCTAATTATAAGACCTACAGACCCCTTGATTGTAGGATCTCGAAATTGTGACAACAGAGCGCACTTTTACCAGAAGAGGCAATTATTGTACATAGGTGTCCGGCGTTTTTCTTGTCGGAAAAACATTGTTCCACCATAGTACACAAAATCACATAAAGTGCCCTTAAGTTAAGTGATAGACAAAATCAAACTATTAAAGCTTGCACTTTACTTAAAGCTACATTTCAACAGTTGTTTAGGCAAATGGTTCCGAGGGTTTTGGTAAGGATAGCGTGAACTGTTTCTGTCCTTTTTCCAAAATTGAGTTTTCGAAGTAATATTTTTAGGTATAGACGGGAAAGCTGGTCAAAAGCCTTTTCAAAGTCAGCAAGCATGATTCGGTGGTTAGTAGAATGATTGACATGTGGCTTGTCTTGTGTGGATATTAAACTGGAAAGCAAGTCACCGAAAATTGTTACATTAGAGAAGGAGGATCTTTCAGGTATGAAACCAACTTGATTTGGGCCGATAATTTTTTGCAAGAACGGGAGCAAACGGGCGCTGATGATGCTGGAAAAGAGTTTCAAATTTGTGTTGATTAATGCTATGGGCCTGTAATTCTCCACTTTTTGAACATCTTTGTTTGGTTTTGGTATAAGAGTGAATTTTATAGTTCGATAGTTGAATGGAATTTCCCCTGATGAAAGAATTTGGTTAAATTCTTTTAGAAGAATGTGTTTTATCTGAGGAAAGAGAGACTTATAAACGCCGTATGGTATACCATCTACCCCGGGGGCGGATTGAGTATTGGATTCAGTAACGGCATATTCCAATTCTATCATGGTGATTGGTTTGTTCAAGTTGTTGGATTCAGTGTTGGTGGAACCTAGTTCTTATGTGGTCATAGTAATTTGGTTCATCAGTATTGTCTGTTATTTCTGTTATTTTCTTGTGTACCATCGTCAAAAAGTTCAGCTTCAAGCAAATCTCGGAAATGAGGTCTGAAGTAGAGTTCACAGTGGGTGGAAACTTGATCTTCAGAAGCCATTGAATAATATGATTTTTAATGATATTATGTTGGGGGATGTAAGTTATTGCATGAGGTTGAGTGTTGATTTCAAGAATAATAGAATCATGAGTTGAAGAAGACTTTAGATAGTTTTGTTGGGACATTTGAATATGAAATCTGTTTTGTCGGAGATCATGGACTGACTGATATAAAAACGATCTATTCTGCGACTACTTTTTTCCGTGGTGGATTGGTTAGTCCAATTCTTTTTAATCTGGTGCAATTTTGAATGTTCATAGATATCTGTTAGCTTGAAAGGTTTGATTAGCTTTTTAAGCGACTCGGACGATCTTTGTTCGCGAGAACGGAAGTTAGCAGAGTCTCTTGAATTGATAAAATTATTAAAGTCACCTCCGAGAATAATGTTGATGGTCTTATTGTTGTTTCTCGCTCTGAGAGTGGTAAGCTGGGTTTGGAGGGTGATGGAGAGTTGATTTTGAAGAAGGATTTGTTTTTGGTAATCAGCAGATGGGTTGTAGATATTGATTAGCCAAAGCCAGTTATTGGCATCTTGTTCAATAATGGCATCTGTGATATAAACCTGGAGCTGGCTCAGTACTGCAATTGTTAGCAATGAATGATCAACGACCTTTATGTGGCCCTCAATTATAATAGCTGTGCGGGATGATGGAGTATTTTTATAAATTTTTTTGTTTTGGTGTTGGAAGAGGAAGTCCTCGCCAAGATTAAGTTCTTGAAACATTGAAATGTTATATTGGTTTGATAGATGGAGAATTTTGGGGTCATCCAATCTCAATCTTTGGATGTTTTGACTAATGATCGATAGTTTACTCATTTTGTGTATGAGAGGCGTTTTTTGTGACATTTGAGCCATCTGATTGAGGTGAATTTATTTCGTTGTTGTTATCATCCAGGGGGGAAGATTGTTCTTTTGACAGAAGCTTCATTGGCCGGGGAGTAAATGATTCCAGTGGTGTGGGCATTTTGTCTGAGTTTTCCAGGATAGATGGATGTTTTGAGAAGGGGGAAGCTGAATGAGGTGAGGTAGAATGAGGTGAGGTAGTAATAGGGGTAGGAACAGAGGTAGGGACAGAAGCAGGGACAAAAGCAGGGATAGAAGAAGTGGCCAGAGCCGAGGAAGTGACAGTATCACGGGCAGGGGTAGGTGAAGGAGGAATGTTGGCAGCAGAAGAAGTAGTATGATGTTGTGAGTTTACTTCTTGATGTCTGCGAGAAACGCGGACCTGAGGGTGGGATGAAGGTGAGGCGAGGATCTTTTTGGAGACCTTGCTAATATGGGCCAGCTTGATGGCGCTAATGGCCGCGAACTTGGCGTGCTTCTTAGATTTACCTTTCTTGGACAATAATTCTATTGGTTTGGTTTGATGTCTGAGAGTAGCAGTGTGTTGGGTTGTAGAGGTTTCGAGCTCATCCATGGATTGGTCTGCATCAGTAGAGAGGCCTTCCTCTAAAGCATCTTCATCATTGGAGGGGTAGTTCTTTTCCAAAGTATCGTCCTCATCAATAATTGAATCATCAACATTTTCTTCTTCATTTGCCAATAAGTCAAAAGGGTTTGAATGTGGTTTAGAATATTCTGGAGTAGCCGGTTTATTCAGTTTTATTTTTCTTTTTTCGACAGTCTGAAAACCATAGTTTAAATTGTGGTTTGGTTTGACTGCTTTTCCAGAATTTTGTTTCGGAGAGTGTTTTTCTGGATCTTCCGGATTCACAATTGGTGCTCTTTGTTGCTTTTTGAAATAACAATCTTTTGCCCTATGGGATAATTTCTTGCAAATGGCACAAGATGAAGTCTTGCAGTCAAAACGAGTGTGTTCACGGGAACCACATGCAGTGCAGTGGACGCATTTCGTGATGACTCTGGAGCGGAAATTTTTATCATTGAAGATTGGAAAGAAGGATGATGGATCAATTCCGGATTCATTGAAGACATGGTCAAGAAGTTTTTCCCGATTAAATTCAGTAAACTCGGAGTTCATTTTGTTGAAATGTAGCTCTAAGTACAGTGCAAGCTCCAATAGTTTGATTTTGTCTATCACTTAACTTAAGGGTACTTTATGTGATTTTGTGCACTATGGTGGAGCAATGTTTTTCCGACAAGAAAAACGCCGGACACCTATGTACAATAATTACCGCTTCTGGTGAAAGTGCGCTCTGGTGACACTTTTCCGAGATCCTACAATCAAGGGGTCTGTAGGTCATATACTAGGAACCAGATCATTAGATCTCTACTAATAAATATTATAGTCGTTGCTATCAAGATTATATTTACAGCCATTATTGGTTTAAGGTTGCTAGGTGTCGTGCTGTTTGTCCTTACTACTGTCCCTACTACTGTCCTTATATTTAACTTTATTATCTAAAGTGTTTGTCATTATACGTGAGTGCGTTAGTTTCGTCTTTATATATATTAAAGTACTTTGTAGACCTGTAGAATTCTAACATTTTTAAACTAACTAAAGATGAAAACAAAAGGAATGTTGAATCCTTAAATAAGTAAAATGGTTAAAACTAATAATGGGGTGTTGGACTCGTTCTCGCAATAAAAGACTAATAAAGGGGTAAGACAAGGATAAGGGATAAGGGGTGGGACATAAGGTGATATCTCGATGAGGTAATGCAGATCATGGTTTCGTATGGTACCATATGAATGAATGAATGAATGAATGAATTGTATATTAACGAGTCTATACCGTTTTTTTTTTTTTTTCCTTCAAAGTTCGATTTATTAATAAATATATGTTTTTTTTTTTTTTTAAAGACAAAATTCAATATATTAATTAATTATATAACTATATATCTCATAAACTACTTAATGTAGTTTGAAAATTAAAGTGTTAAGGGAAAACCATTAATGGTGAAAAACCCTATTATTGAGAAAAAATGTTTTTATGCGTTTTTAAGGTTTTTAATTGTTGTTTTTTTTTTGATTTTATTTTTTTTTTTGATTTTATTTTCTTGTTTTTCCCCACCTATTTTTTCTTCTCCGCTTAAAAGATATTGCTTTCAAGCAAGAAGATCATTGAATCAACGGCCATATGACAATTGAAATGCCTTTTGGATTTCAATCTTGATAATTTTCGTTGGAAACCTAGATATCTATCGATCATTCTGGTTTCGTTCATGTTGGTGGCAGGGGTAATGATTGTTTGCCAGGTTAATGGGATATTCAAGTCAGTTTTTTTCCAAAGTTTCTGGGCCAATGGACATTCAATAAGATGGTGCTTCATGATTTCAAATTGGATTTCCTTTGGGGCATATTGGGGTTCATCATATCTGGTTAATTTTTTGCTGCAATAGTCACAATGATTATTTACGTAATTGTGATTTTCAATGCCCAAATGAAAGATGTGAATATTTTGATATTTCCCCGGGAAATGTTGGTTGAATTTTTTGAGGTTATGCCAAAAGTTATCAACTTGTTTCTGATTCACCCCAGTAATATCCATGAGTGTTTTTGACATCTTGTCCACATCTTGTTTTTCCCGTTGTTTTTTACTTCCTTTAGTATGGTCAAAATCCTTAATTCTAATTGGAATGTGTTGTTGATATTTTTCAGGAATCCCTTTTTCAATTGAATTTTTCAAATCTTCAATTCCAATCTTCATTGGCTTCAACCTGATTGTACGTTTCTTTATACCAAGAACTTTTCTGAAATCCCAGTACGCTGTCCTTTCAGCATCTGAGAATGTGCTGCTATTCATAACTTCCAAGGAAATTGAATCATTGGTATTCTCAATGTCATCCGCTAGTTCAAGTAATACCACCCACCAATAATGAGTTTTGATATAATCTTCCTTTGGTGATTTTGTTGGTGATGTTTTTTGAATGATGTTGTTGATACTTGATTGAATTTTGAAACGTAATATCTGGTTATATTTAGTGTGACTATCCAAAAACAAATCCTGGAAAATTTTAGCTCTTCGGTGTTGGAGTTGAGACTTTAAATCAATCATTGAGAAACCGCCTTTGTTGTTGTGTGTCTTGAGTGTGTCCAAAGAAATAGGTGTATCTTGCTTGACCAATAATTTAATCGATGTGTCAATTTGATTCAACTGATTGGGTAACAAAGGTTGGTGTAGTTCTTTGTAATAGAACTTGGATGCAATATATGTGTTGAATGCTTCTATTTTTGATTGAATCAGCAAGCTGGTCATGTTTGATAACTTGTACTTGATATAGAGGTCACGCTGCAATGTTTCCGGCCAAAATATCACTGATGGCCCAATAGTTATCCCCAAATATGTCAATTGAAAGTTTTCATCAGCAATCTCAAATGGGAATGGTGTCAAAAATGGATAAGTATCAGTTGGTATGATTAGTTGGGATTTCTTTTCATTGAGTTTGCTGCCACTGAATTTTTCAAATAGTCTAATACATTTCATTGTTTTGGAATAATCTCTTTTATCTTTGAGGAAAACTGTGATATCATCAGCAAAAGCAAGATAATGTTGACTGCTATATGCTTCAGGTATCAAATCTCCTTGGTAACTATGGCCTCTGGTATTCTGTTTGATAGATCGTAGTAAAGGTTCTACTGCTAATGCAAATAATGAAGGGGAAAACGGATTACCTTGGAGGGTACCATTTTTTAAATTGAATAATGGGCCGGTCATGTTGTTGATGTATAAGGATCCCGTTGTCTGCTTGAGGATGTTGATGATTAACTTGGCTAATTTTTTTCCAAAATTTAAATGGGACAATAGTTGTTCCATATATTCGTGAGATATCCTATCGAACGCTTTCTCCAAATCCACAATTAGTATCAGCTTTTGTGGATTTGGTATTATATGCGTTTTATCTTTTGGATGAATTAGACTATCTAACATTTCTCTGAAAATGGTGATGTTGGAGAACGATGACCGGCCTGGAATAAAACCAGCTTGATCTTCCCCTATGATATCAGGCAAGTGCTTCAACAACCTATTATTAATTATTGTGGATAATAATCGAAGATTAGTGTTGATAAGGGCTATCGGCCTATAGTTTCCAATGTTTTCTTTTGACTTTCCAGGCTTTGGTATGATGTTAAAGAGTATAGTTCGGTAGTGGAATGGTAAATTTCCTTCAGTTAGAATGTGGTTAAATTCTTGAAGAAGGATGTGTTTGATTTGGGGAAATAATTCCTTATAAAATTTGTATGGGATTCCATCTATGCCCGGTGTGGACTTCAAATTTGCCGAATCAATTGCCAGTTTGAGTTCTTCCATTGTTATGGAGGAATCCATTTTTCTCTTCTCTTCAGGAGATATTCCTTGGGTTGGAATCACGTCCTGAAGATATTTATGTATTTTTTTTGTGTCCTTTGTTCCTCTGGTTCCATCAAACAAGTCCATATAATATTCAGTTGCTATTTTCATTATCTCTTCATGAGATTGAACTAGTGTCCCTTCTACATCTTTTAGCTGTTTTATTGGGCGTTGTTCTTGATATTGGTGGAAAACTTGGTTAATATGTTGATAATATTCCGTCACTTTATCAAGTTCAGGCACTTTCACTTTTTTCAACATGTGTTTGAGTTTTTCTGCTTTGCATTTAATATCAATTATTAATTCATCGGTTCCTTGGATATCTTCATTTATAGATTGGTGCCTGAGAACATTAATGATTCTATCGGTTAATCTATATCTCTTCATATTATAGTAAGCCTTGGATGAAGTTAAAGTCAACTCCACTGTAACTGAATCATGTGTGGATCTTTTCCCAAAATGATTTGTTTGTGTCATATTCCATTTGTTTTCTTTGTTTTTTAAGAAGCTCCCAGTGATATAGAACCTATCCAATCTCCGGCTTTTCCCTAATTCTGATGCTTTATTAGTGAATGTTTTCTTGATGTTATGTTTGATTGAATTGAATGAGTCCTTCAAGTTCAACAAAGTAATGAGATTAGTTAAGGATTCAGCAACTGAGTCTTCACGGCTTCTATAATTTAGGGAGTCCGAACGATCAATAAAATTATTAAAATCACCAGCTAACATGATGTTGATTGTCTTTCCTGGGAATCTAGTTTGAAGATTCTGATGTTGGGCAAGTAAACTGAGTTTGAGCTGATCATGGATCTGATTTTGCTTTTGGTATTGATTTGGATTATACAAGTTTATAATCCAGAGTGCTTGGTTATTTTCTAATTCAATTAAGACATCCGTGATGTGTTTTTGGAGTTCATGTTGGACAGTAATACCTGCTAATTTGGATCCTAACACTGGAATAGAATCATCAACAATTATTGCTGTTCTGGAACAGGTTGAATTATAGTATATGACTTTGTTATCGAACTGAAACGAA
Organism: Saccharomycopsis crataegensis; assembly: GCF_037102585.1. Classification (NCBI taxonomy): domain Eukaryota; kingdom Fungi; phylum Ascomycota; class Saccharomycetes; order Ascoideales; family Saccharomycopsidaceae; genus Saccharomycopsis; species Saccharomycopsis crataegensis. Next base: position 87,124 of record NW_027043832.1, read on the forward strand.
AAGTCTTCTGATAGATTTAGTTCTTGGAGCAAAGACACATTGGATTTTTGGGTGAAACTTATTACCAACTGGTCGCTGATACGACTCCGTTGTATATTTTGAGTATTGATTTTAATAATCATTATGTTTATTCATTGGAATTTTGATTTGTCTGTTTGTTTCTGGTTGCATCAGCTTCCAGAGTTGACAAATCATCATTGGTTGGTGTTAATTCTGTTTTCTCATGTACTGGAATTTCATCACCCAGTAGCATTTCATCCTGCTCATATTCTTCTGAATCCTCATATTCGTCTTTTGCATCATAGATGTATTCTCCATCATTTTCATACTCCTCATCATATTCTTCGTCATTATCATTATCAGGTTCTGCACTTGATTCAGACAGGGTTGGCTCTTTAGAGCCAGTTTGTGCCAGTTTTGATGTCACTGATGGGTGTGGGTCTTTAATGACTAACTTAATAGATTTTGGTACAAATGGTTTTGGTGCTGAAGGCTTGGTGGTGTTAATTTTGGTCAAAATTGGGGTAGAGATTGGGGTAGATTTTGGGGTAGATTTTGGGGTAGATTTTGGAGTAGAAGCTGGGGTAGAAGTTGGGTTGGACAAGGTTTGATTAGATTTTGGGGTAATTGGATGGGATCTAAACACATTCAACTTAATTCCTGGTTTTGCTGACTCTTGCTTGGTTTCAGCTGGTTTCTCCCTTTGAAGGATTTTCTTTGGTTTGACGGATGCCTTCTTTTTGGAGGCCTTTCTAACTTGATTAACCGGAGGAGGGGTGATTTGATGCTTTCTGTTGATAGCTGGTGTGGTAGTTTGAATATTTTCATAATCATCATCTCTTTCTTTGGATATTAATCCCAATTGGTGGAATGGATTCTTCCATAAATTGCTCAGTTCATTTTGTGGTGGTTTTGACTGTCTGGATCTAGATGAACCATGAACCATGGTGAACTCGGTAGAAGGAACTTCAATCACTGGTGGTTGATTTTGCTTCTGTTTGGGGTTCTCATGACGATCATCTGTAACATTTTTCTTTGGCCGCTTAAAGTAACAGTCTTTAGCTACATGGCTAGGCTTTTTGCAAATCGCGCAAGATGCTTGCTTGCAATTGTATCTGGTGTGTTCTCTTGAACCACAATTGATACAGTGTAAGCATTTAGTAATAACTTTAGAAACAATGTTGTCTTGGTGAATAACCGGGATTTGTTTTCCTGGTTCCATTTCCAAGTAACCATAAATGTAACGATTTTTAAGCTCCTCGTTAGGTCTTTTAGTCATGTCACTTTTAATCACTGAGAATGATGTTGGTTCAATTTGGGCTAGGTCAAGCGCTTGCTTGATGGTAGCATCGACAAAATAGTCGGGGGTTGTTTCCAAGGCTGTTATCTCAATCAATTGGATGTTGGTAACCAGCACTAAACTCAACCATGATCCAATAGTATTACAACAAAAACATGTTATATTATTGGATCATGGTTGGGTTGAGTCCTGGTTACCAACGGTATGGTACCATACGAAACCATGATCTGCATTACCTCATCGAGGTATCACTTTATGTCCCACCGCTTATCTCTTATCCTTGTCGTATCGCCTTATGTTTAGCCTTTTATTCCCAGAACGGGTCCAACACCCCATTATTAGTTTCAATCATTTTATTTATTTAAGGATTCAACATTCCTCTTGTTTTCACCTTTATTTAGTTTAAGAGAAGGATCATCTTTGTGATCACCTAATTTGAATCTTCTTGGTCGAGAACAATCATCGACAAGAAGCAGAGTGTAACATTTGGTAGCACCACTAGGTTTAAAATGAATAACGCGGAACGCGAAAAGTTGTTGTTGAACAACATGCCGGTCTACGACGGATCCGACGACCTATCATTGATTCTCTCTTGGATGGATCACTTTAAGATTATTATGCCCAAACTATCCGGATCCCGAGAGGAAAAACTCCTTTTGATTTCGGTGAAACTCCGGGGGGATGCGATGACCTGGTATGCGAAGTTTTTAGCCACGGCTGACGAAAAGTCAACCGACTCCGATCTCAGTGACATGCTCACCAGTTTCAGAGCCTACTTTTTACCTGCAAACTTCCAGCAGATGCTTCTCAATCAACTCGCAGAATTGTCACAAACCACGTCCGTCAACGCCTACAATCGGAGCTTCGACCGTTTGGTTAATCAATTAGACAACCCAAACCCCGCCCATCTCTTGGCCACCTACATACAGGGGCTCAAGAGAGACATGAGAATTCATGTTGTCGCTAAGGAGCCCCGCGGTTTTATAGAGGCTCAACGTTATGCTGACATCCTCGATATGGCTTCTTTCGGCGCGCCCTTGGCGATGAAGGTTTTTGCTGGTACTCGGACCCAACCATCATACCGATCAAGCATGAGGGAGACCCCTCCGAAGAGGACCCGTATCAACGCATTACCTCAATCTCAAGGACCTAGGGGTCCAAGAGGCCCAAGAAGGGTTTTGCGCTGCTACTTATGTCAGGAGGAAGGACACATGGTCCATCAGTGCTCAAAACTTCGTGATGCTCAAGCCGCCATTAAATCTGCAGACTTAAGGGACGAAGAACCTTTCCAAGATATTGCCATGGTTGAAGGGCCAAAAAACTGGTAAGCCGACACAACCCAGAGCCCGTTGTGTTGGCTAGTATTACCACTACTGCTGACCCTCTCAACCTACCCCTCATTACTATGAATGTTAAGGTAGGTTCAATCAATGTAACCGCCCTATTAGACTGTGGCGCAACTGCTAATTACATTAAAAAGAGCACCATGGAAAAGTTAGGACTACAAGAAATTCCGTTAAAGAGAAGTCGTCGGGTGTTTGACGCCTTTGGGAAGCCACATGAACGGTTGGCTTATTGGTCCAATGTTGACATGTGTATATCACGCAATACATGTCAGATCGATTACAACTTCAGAGGGTTCGTCACCCAGAACGTAGATCAGGAAGTCATTTTAGGACTCCCTTTTTTTATACAATTTTATCAGGAATTGTTACCATTATTTCAAGAAATTAAAGAGAACAAAAATCAAACCAATAACCTGCTTACTCTAAATCTCCTATCAGCTGAGGAGACTAACCGGCTCTTAAAGAGTAAGTCAACTGAATGTTATTTGGCTTTGGTCAAAATGGTCGCGGATGACCACGTGACTACAGAACAAGAAAAAGTTCGAACTACAAAAGAAGAAGAAATTTTTAAACAATATGCAGACGTTTTCCAATTGAAGTTACCAGAAGGAGGATCTAACTTCACCAGAGTCAAACACGAGATACATGTGTTGAGCGACTCCAAGGCACCATTCAAAGCTCCATACCGACTCTCACCTCAAGATCGAGCCGAGCTCAAGACGCAGATTAATGAACTACTCCGGCAAAAGTTAATATTTCCGGTTGCGTCTCCTTATGGAGCCCCAGTGCTTTTTGTTAAGAAGAAGGACGGAACGAAACGGCTCTGTGTGGATTACCGAGGCTTAAATGAGATAACTATCAAGTCAAGATTTCCACTACCAAGAATAGATGACCTACTCGACCTCATCAAGAACGCCAAAATATTTTCCAAGCTTGATTTGGTTTCCGGTTATCATCAAATCGCCATCAGCCCAGCTGATCGGCACAAAACCGCCATGGTCACGCCGTTTGGCCAATACGGTTGGAATTGTATGCCGTTTGGCCTCACGAATGCTCCTGCCACGTTCCAACTGGCTATGAATGAATTACTTTTACCGCTTGAAGAATTTTGCGTCGTCTACTTAGACGACGTATTGATTTTCAGCACAAGTGAGGCCGAGCATCGTAAGCATATTGATGTTGTGATATCTACCCTCCAAAAAGCTGGTTTAATTATTAGCAAACGCAAATCAGAATTCTTTTTGGCTAAAGTCTCGTTCCTTGGTTACCAGATCGATGCCGCCGGTGTTCATGTGGAGCCTGGGAAAATTGAAGCTATCCAACGATTTACGGTATCCACCCCGGAAGAAGCTCATTCTTTTATAGGATTAGCCAGTTATTACCGCCGTTTTATTGAGCACTTTGCCGAATTAGCCCGCCCTGTCCATCAATATGTCAACGGGAAGATAGAATACAGTGACGAGGTAAAGAACGCGGTTGGCGAGTTAAAGCGGAAATTGATTTCTGCTCCGGTCCTTATGAATTTCGACAGTACCAAGCCACTCCGAGTCACAACCGACGCCTCTGGTTTTACTTTAGGCGCCGTGTTGGAACATGTGGCCCCGAATGGAAAAACAGAGGGTGTGGTGGCCTACTTTTCGAAGGGCCTTATCGGGGCTCAACTTAGGTACCCAGTCAGGGAGAAGGAACTTTTAGCCATCATTGAGTCATTGAAGAAGTGGCGTCACTACCTCGTCGCTCCATTTGAAGTGGTAACTGACCATCATTCCCTCACCTACCTCAATTCCGCCAAGAATGAAGGCAATCAAAGATTGCTCAGATGGCAAGATTTCATTGCGGACTTTAACTTTACGGTGAAATACCGTCCCGGAGTTACCAATAAAGCTGCTGATGCTTTATCGCGAATGAAAATCAATGCCATGACTATTGACTCGGTTGGTGAAGACGAATATAAGGCTGATGCTTATTTTTCCGAAGTATGGAAGGTCCTTGACGGGGAATTGGAGTGTCCGAAAGAACTAAAATCCATTATTCAACGGTATCAGTTTGCTGAGTTGGCAGGACGCCGACAAATCATTTACCAAATGACTCCGATTGACAAACCCCGGCTTTGTGTGCCTGGAGGGAAAACCAGATACCGGTTATTGCAAGGCGTCCACACGGCCGAGGCTGCGCTTCATATGGGTACGACCAAGATGCTATATCAGTTACAGGAGAGTGGGTTCTACTGGCCTAAGATGCTTAAGACTATTGCCCTGTTTGTCAAGAAGTGTGATATTTGTACGAAGGTAAAACCCACGAATAGACGCCCGGAGGGAATGCTACAAACCCCAACGATTCCTGCCCAGAGATGGTCTAACCTTACTATGGATTTTATAACAGGTTTTACTCCGAGCCGCGGTTTCGATTCAATATTCGTGGTGGTGGATAGACTTACCAAAAGAGCAGTGTTCGTGCCTCATAAGAAAACCGATGATGCCGAAGCGGTTGCTAATTTATTTATGGATTATGTTGTCCGAGACCATGGCCTTCCAATGTCCATCATTTCTGATCGAGACCCACTCTTCATCAGTCACATGTGGAAGACCCTTACCAAAATGTTAGGTGTTTCCCAGGATCTCTCCACCTCTGGCCACCCCGAGACAGATGGCCAGACCGAACGACTCAACAGGGTATTGGTTCAATTGATGAGAACGTTGGCTGCTTCTCACGCGATTGAATGGGCTAAGTACTTGGGCATGGCACAGTTTGCCTACAACTCTCAGTACCAACTGGCTATTAGAACCACACCGTTTTTTGCTGATTTGGGCTATCATCCAAGATATTGGCAAATCATTCATGATATTCCATTGGCCACCGCGATTGGTGATGACTCTATGATTGGGGGGTACGAATTTGTTCATCGGCAAGAAAGGATCTTGGAATCAATTCAAGTACAATTAGCCGATACTCAAAAGGAGACAACAGCGAAGGTGAATAGAAAACGCTCCGACGTGGAATATAAGGAAGGAGAATATGTGTTATTACACCGCCACGCGTTCAGAACAGCCCGAACTAGCAAGCAAAAGTTCTTACCGCCATTCCAAGGTCCGTATAAAATCGTCAAGGTACTAAATAACACCGCCTTCCAAATCCAAGTCTCAAGCAGGAAGATAATTACTGCCAATATACAATGGGTGAGGAAATATCACGCTATCCACATGATACTACCAGAAGTGGAAAGCGACCCGTGGTACAAGGAAAACATATCGGAAATCCAAATGATTGTTGATCTCGAAAAGGACTACGCCCTTGTCATGTACCCAGGGAAGGCAGACCCAGTGCCTGTCCCCGAAACTTGGATCCGTTTAATTCCTCATGAGAAACGGATTACACTCCTCGACGAGCTTGATGACTTTTTGGCTAACAATAATGATCGAGACGACTCATTCTCCGAGGGGGGATAATGTTATATTATTGGATCATGGTTGGGTTGAGTCCTGGTTACCAACGGTATGGTACCATACGAAACCATGATCTGCATTACCTCATCGAGGTATCACTTTATGTCCCACCGCTTATCTCTTATCCTTGTCGTATCGCCTTATGTTTAGCCTTTTATTCCCAGAACGGGTCCAACACCCCATTATTAGTTTCAATCATTTTATTTATTTAAGGATTCAACATTCCTCTTGTTTTCACCTTTATTTAGTTTAAGAGAAGGATCATCTTTGTGATCACCTAATTTGAATCTTCTTGGTCGAGAACAATCATCGACAAGAAGCAGAGTGTAACAAAACAAAAGAGCTCTTGTGGCGCAGTGGGTAGCGCATCGTGCTTATAATGTCTTTCTGGGCTTTATATCAAGGTCACAATCGTGTGGGGAACGCGATGGTCACGAGTTCGAACCTCGTCTGGAGCATTTTTTTGGCAACTTACTGTCCGAGTTTATATGAAAATTGACCATACCACCCATGTGGTTAGTTACAGTGTTTTCATTTTTTATTCGTACCAACCACCGGAAATGTTCATACCAGTGGCAAAAAATAATTCATACCGACCCCCGGTATTTTTCGTACCACCGCAGCGGGATTTATTCAGACCATCTAAGAAAAATAGTTCATACTATTGCACTTTAATTATTCATACCAACAGTATATAAAATTCATATTAATTCCTTTCTTTTTTTTATGTGACTGGCTCTATAAGCCTTTTAAGCTACTCAGTTTAATCAAATTATACTCATTTTTTCCATAATTCTGTGCTACTTTCTATAAAACCGGATATCTATAATAATATCAATAATATCACGTGATTACGGTTTTCAAGAAATGGGAACGAATGTATGGTAGGAGCTGTTCTCCATTTAAGATGATGAATTCCCACTTTTGACATTCAATTCGGTCTTTATATGATCACCAGATTACTTACAAAAAAAAGCATAAGATTTTACCATCAAAACTAAGTATGGACTTGAAAGCCAAGCTACTAACTGATGGGTATGTTGATGGCCTAGGTAATAGATTCTATGCTGAACCCAGTGAAATGACTTTAGAGTCTGAAATAGCACCAGTTGAAGCTTGCTTTAGTTACAGTGACTATAAGCATTTTGAAAAACCAGGTATCATGGATATCATGGAAATTGATCCTATTTTCGAAGAAGAAGAAAATGCCGAGATGGAAATTGAAATGAAAGAACGAAGATATAGAGGTTCGTACCGGTATTATAATCAAGCTGTCAAACAAAGATTTTGGCACTTGGTCATGGAAGAAGGTGTATCAGCTTACAAGGCTGCAAAATTAGAAGATATACCTTTGCAAACTGCTTACACATGGAAAAGAAAGTGGAACAAAATACTTGTCAATGAATTAAATGGCATCTCGAAGCCAATAAAGAAAAGAGGTCGTAAACCCCTTCTCACTGATGAACATAAGGAATTCCTTCAAAAATTGATAAAGGAAGATGCTACAGTGACTCTCGATTTTATGTTGGAGAGACTCAAGAAAGCCTTCACAAATTTAAGAGCCAAGGCTACAACAATCTATAACTTTGTAACCAAGGTCTGTAAGCTAAGTCTCAAACGTATTTCTAAATGGGCTTTGAGAAGAAGTCTGGAGGAATTGAAGAAACAGAGACTCGAGTGGGCAGAGAAGTATAAAGACAAGCTCGACTTTAGTCAAAACTGTATTTTCATCGACGAAGCAGGTTTCAATATCAGTATGCGGCGTGAGTATGGATGGTCTGCTGTGGGTGAAAAAGCAGTTCTTACTGTTCCCGTAACCAGAGGGCTTAATATTTCGTTCATTGGGGCAATTTCTGTCAAAGGTTGTATTGAATTAAAGGTCAGAACTCCAATGGCTACATCCAATAAGAAGAGAAAACTTGATTCAGAAACGACCATTGACAAAGTGAGTAAAGGTACTACAGCTAATCACTTCTACAGTTTTGTAAAGTCAGTGATCCAGCAAATAGAAAATAACGAGGAGCTCAAAGGTATGAAATATTTGATCCTTGATAATGCTGCCATTCATAAACGACGTGATCTTCAGTTACTAGTGGCACTGAGTGGCTTGGAACTTGTGTTTTTACCTCCTTATTCTCCAGGGTTGAATGCTATAGAAGAATTCTGGTCAGTATGTAAGAGTAAAGTCAAAAGATCAAACTTGAGCAAGAAGGAGCAATTAACTCCAAGGGTGAAAGAAGCCACAGAAAATATTTCCCTTGATAGTTACAAGGGATTCTGCAGACATGCTTCTAGACATATTGATCTCTGTTTACAACAGCAGCTCTTTTGAAAACAAATACCAAAGATGAAGAAAAAAAATTAGAAAACAAAATACAGAAAACAAACCAAAAAAAAAAAAGTAAAAACTATAAAAAAAATTACATAAAGACGCAACAAAGCTCCAAAACAAATTAATGAAAATTTAAAATTTTAAGGAAGGACGAAACCACACCAAAATTTGGTTATGAGCCTTTGAAATGGTAAATGAGTATTGCAAAGGGGCTTTATTGGGTGTGCGGGTCCCCTGTAACATGTTTAATAATATCAAAGATAAAATATTAATGAAAGCATAAGAATTTTATGCATTTAGTATGAATTTTGTATTCTGTTGGTATGAATAATTAAAGTGCAATAGTATGAACTATTTTTCTTAGATGGTCTGAATAAATCCCGCTGCGGTGGTACGAAAAATACCGGGGGTCGGTATGAATTATTTTTTGCCACTGGTATGAACATTTCCGGTGGTTGGTACGAATAAAAAATGAAAACACTGTACCCTCTTTTAAATCAGCCTAGATCTATCTATAAAAGCTGACGGTGTAAATATTTTCCATGTTTATAGTTTTCACTAATAAAACATCTAGATTCACATAGCAAACTCTCTAATACTATTACTAATAGAGAGTTTGTTTGGGAAAAAAAAAAAAAGTCCAGAAAAATCTGTGAGAGGCACCCCCAAATAATGCGTGAAGGAGGAGAATTTTATACCATGATGGGGGATCAAAGGCAGAGTGCTGGCTGACCCTTTGTTCCATGTTGTCGGCTAGATGGTGAAGTGGATGCATCATTCTACACCGCATATTAACTGTAAAGTTCAAGCATATACTCATAAGTAAATTTTGTATGCCTTAGTTGAAAAAAGAATAGATAAATATGTAAATAAATGAAATAAATAGTGATAAAGAAATTTGATCAAATTCTTCATATGCATGAACATACTCGAATTCTTGATACTTTTGCCGGAATGAATAGCCCAAGACAGTAAAATTATTCCCGTGTATCTGTGTGTTTTTCACATTAGCAGCAAGAACTTTGATATTAGATGGTGTTGAGTTGGCAATCCAAAGTTATGTGGTTAGTCACTGTTCATGGAACCTTCTAGAACTTATGGAGCCTTCTAGAATTACATGGAACATTCTAGAGCTCATCGAGATTAATATAAATATGGGCCATGCCCCCCATAGTCTGAGTTTGTCTTTTATATACTTTAGATGGTTAACAAGTAAAACAAGTATAACAAGGGAATGAATATTATTGAATATTATTGTTATAATGTCTTTTGTAACTAGAGTTAATACATTTTTTGGGGTTTTTTGGTTTTCAGAGTTTTCAGTAACAAGATCAATAGAAACAGAAGGTTGTGAATCTCCTTGAGATTCAATGGTGGCTTGATTTGATATATGCATGTCGACGCTAGTGTCACCTGCACTGTCAAGATTGCGATCGCAATCAACTGGAGAAACATTAATTTCCAGGGCTGGGCGGTGGGCAATATCAACATCAGAATCAGCATTAGAGGCCTCATTTATGGTATTAGATGGGGTTGCAAAGGTTTCAGCAGTACTTAAAAAAGTTTTGTCATCTTCCTCAGTGATTTCTTCGTCTGAATGTGGTTCATTTCCGTGTTTGTTTACATTTTTTTGATCGGTTGCGCTGGGATTTGCATGATCTATTTCTACGATAATATCAGAAGAAGCCAGGGTTTCTTGAGAAGGAGGATCATTTGTTGGATCAGTGGAGTAGTTGGAAGGCTTTGGAATTCTTTTGGTATTATTAATACTCATTTTTTTGTTTTTTGCCCTTTTTTTTTTTTAAAGACAAAATTCAATATATTAATTAATTATATAACTATATGTCTCATAAACTACCTAATGTAGTTTGAAAATTAAATTGTTAAGGGAAAACCATTAATGGTGAAAAACCCTATTATTGTGAGAAAATGTTTTTATGCGTTTTTAAGGTTTTTAATTGTTGTTGTTGTTTTTTTTTGTCGAGTTGGCAATCCAAAGTTATGTGGTTAGTCATTGTTCATGGAACCTTCTAGAACTTATGGAACCTTCTAGAACTTATGGAACCTTCTAGAACTTATGGAACCTTCTAGAACTTATGGAACCTTCTAGAACTTATGGAACCTTCTAGAATTCCATGGAGCATTCTAGAGCTTATGGAACCTTCTAGAACACATTGAGATTAATATAAATATGGGCCATGCCCCCATAGTCTGAGTTTGTCCTTTATATAATTTAGATAGTTAATAAGTAAAACAAGTATAACAAGGGAATAAATATTATTGAATATTATTGTTATCAATGTCTTTTGTAACTAGAGTTACAAAACTACAACAGTCCTTTTTCTGGTGAGATCTCAGGTATTGATGGTAGTTCTCTCGAGGCTCAAGGTATCGGGTCTGCGGTGTTTAAGTTACGTGATAACACCAGTATCGAAATCAAGGATGCTTATTATGTTCCAGGGTCAAAGGCCAATTTGATTTCTGTTTCCAAGGCTACTCTGAATGGTGCAAGATTATTATTTGAAGGAAACAAGGTGAAAATGTACCCTGAAAAGAAAGTGGTTGCTGTTAAAGATCCAGTTATGAGTGATCTTTATGCTTTGCACACCAGTGTCGATGGTGTGGCATTTAACAGTGTTGATAAGAGCGGGTTGTGGCACCAGAGATTAGGCCATCCCAGTATGAATATTATGAACAAGTTCAATCTGATGTTTCATTTGGTGAAAGGTAAACTTTACAGTGAAGATTCTGTGCAGTTATGTGAAAGCTGCTTGACAAGTAAAGGGGTTACCAGAAGACCAAAGAGCGGGAAGGGTGCTAAACCACAACAGCCTTTACAATTGTTGCATATGGACGTGTGTGGCCCAATCAATTATGGGTCTATTGATTCGAGCAAATATTTTCTCACTATTGTCGACGGGTATTCCAAGTTTGTGGAGGTCAAGTGTTTGAAAAACAAGTCAGAGTGTGCTGACAGGATTATTGAGTTTATTACATACACCGAAACAAAGTTCAAGTCTCAGGGAAAAGAGTTTACCGTGGGAACTATCCGCACTGATAATGGTGGTGAATTTGTTACAGGAAAGTTGCATGATTTCATGAGAAGCAAAGGTATTGCCCATGAGTTGACTGTGCCACACCATAGTTATCAAAATGGTGTTGCTGAAAGAATGCATCGGACAATTCAAGACAAAACTAGGTCTTTAATTATTGGGGCTTCTATGCCGGTTCCATTTGTGGTCTGAAGGTGTCCGCACGGCTGTTTATTTGATTAACAGGACGCCATCCCGCGTTATTAATTTCCACACACCATATGGTCGTTGGTATGGATACAAGCCGGGCCTTGACCATCTTCGCTGCTTTGGTTCCCTTGCATATGTGGTTATACCAAACAGTTTGAGAAATGGAAAATTTGATGCTACCGCCAAGGTTGGAGTGATGCTCGGGTATGATAGAGATCACTGTGCGTACAGAATTTTTGATCCTGCTGCCAACAAGATTATTGTGGCGACTCAGGTCAGATTTGATGAGTCAAGATATTACTATCAGGATGTGAAGCGAGTCACTGATGTGGATACCGAGATTGCTAAGGTAAGCAGCTCTGGTGGTATGGGTTTTGCTGGTGGCGTTGCACCAGGCCCTGTTATAAGTGATCCAGACTTAGAGGATGTTGCAAGTGAGATCTCGGTTGATGATGAACGAATGGTTTCCGATTTGGATGATTCAGAAAGAGAGTCCACTGTTTCCTCAAGCAAAGACGTGGAAATGAGAATCATAGACGATGATGAGGATGCCACTGGAGAGTTAATCCCATCAAGGATGGTTTCAGAAGAGTTCAAGTTGGTTACTGCTACAAAAAGGAAAAGATCATCGGGTTCTAGGCCCAAGAAAAGTACAGGTTTGATTAAAAGAAATCCATTTGGGATCTTGGCAGAAGTTGAACAAGAATCTGATACATTCAGTTCAGATTCAGAGAGGGAAATTGCTATTGAGAAACCACAAAGGAAGAAATACAGAAACGACAGTAGCTCAAAAGAGCTTACTTCTTTTGTTCCTAATGGTAGTAGCAATGACAACTTGGTGGTTTCGGAAATTGAGCCACATGTTGAACAGCCAAGTGATTGTGATGAGGAATCAGAACTGAATGATGATGCCGAAGGCAAGTTGTTAGAGTACAAACCTGTGAATTATGTTGCCTCTTGTTTTATGGCTGGTGAAGCTGCTGCTTTGGCTGGTGGAAGTGATGTTCCTGGAAATTATAAGGAAGCCATGAAGAGCAACGAAAGTGCAGAATGGAAGCGCGCTTGTGACGAAGAAATTGCGGCTCACAAGGAGAATTCCACTTATGAATTGGTCGAGTTGCCGAAAGGAAGAAAGCCAATTACATGTCGTTGGGTCTTGGCAAAGAAAGATAACGGAGTCTTCAAGGGAAGACTTGTTGCTCGAGGATTCACACAGGTGAAGGGTATTGACTACAATGAGACATTCTCACCTGTGGTGCGTTATGAATCTATCAGGTTGATGTTGAGTATTGCAGCTAAGAATGGAATGGCAGTTCATCAGATGGATGTGAAAACTGCATTCCTCAACGGATCTCTTCAGGAAGAATTATACATGACTCAACCAGAAGGGTATGTGGTTAAAGGAAGGGAAACCAGTGCCTTGAGATTGAAGAAAAGCTTGTATGGTTTGAAACAGGCTCCCTTGGTGTGGAATGAAAGAATCCACAGTGTTTTGTCGTCGCTTGGTTTTGTCAGAAACGGTGCTGAATATTGTCTATATTCAAGGAAATCCGAAAAGTCTTTTGTGATGATTGCGCTTTACGTTGATGATTTATTGATAACTGGTACCTCAGATTTTGCCATCAGGAAAGTGAAAAGTGAATTGATGAATGTCTTCAAGATGAAGGACTTGGGAATAGTCAGGAAATTTTTGGGTATCAATATCTCGCAAGATAATGGAGGTATTAACATGAGCTTGAAAGACTATATTGGCTGTATGTTAAAGGAATTTGGAATGGAGAATTGCAACCCAGATAAGACGCCTACTATTGCTGGTCAGGAGCTCACCTTGGTGGACAACAGTGCTGAGGATTGTGATGCCACAGCTTACAGATCTTTGGTTGGAAAATTATTGTTTGCTGCTAATACTGTTAGAAGCGATATCAGCTATATCGTCGGTGTTCTATCCAGATACCTCAAGGAACCAAAGGAGGTGCATTATAAGGCAGCAAAGAGAGTTTTAAGATACTTGAAAGGAACCAAAGATTTGGGAATAAGATATGAGGCTGGCAATAATGATAACGGTGAGCTTCTTGGATACTGTGATGCTGACTGGGCTGGAGATAAGTCAGACAGAAAGTCTACTACTGGGTTTGTGTTCAAATATGCCAATGGTGCAATCACATGGAGATCTAAGAAGCAAGCTACTGTTGCTCTTTCTACGGCAGAGGCTGAATACATGTCACTAAGTGAAGGAGTCAAGGAAGCATTATGGCTAATGCAAGTGTTCAAGGAATTTGGGATCAATACTGGTCCAGTGAGGATGTTTGACGATAACCAAGGGTGTATTGAGATGGCAAAGCATCCAGCTTTCCATCATCGCACCAAACACATTGACATCAGGACTCACTTTATCAGGGACCACATTGGATCTGGCTCTATCAATTTGGAGTACTTGAGCACTGGTGTTATGATTGCTGATATGTTTACAAAAGGTCTTGCTGCCCCTCAATTCTTGGAGTTGAGAAGGCTCTGTGGTATGGAGACTTTGAATTGAGAGAGGGTGTTGAGTTGGCAATCCAAAGTTATGTGGTTAGTCATTGTTCATGGAACCTTCTAGAACTTATGGAACCTTCTAGAACTTATGGAACCTTCTAGAACTTATGGAACCTTCTAGAACTTATGGAACCTTCTAGAACTCATGGAACCTTCTAGAACTTATGGAACCTTCTAGAACTTATGGAACCTTCTAGAATTCCATGGAACATTCTAGAGCTTATGGAACCTTCTAGAATTCCATGGAACATTCTAGAGCTTATGGAACCTTCTAGAACCCATTGAGATTAATATAAATATGGGCCATGCCCCCATAGTCTGAGTTTGTCCTTTATATAATTTAGATAGTTAACAAGTAAAACAAGTATAACAAGGGAATAAATATTATTGAATATTATTGTTATCAATGTCTTTTGTAACTAGAGTTACAAAACTACAACATTGAGTTCTTCCATTGTTATGGAGGAATCCATTTTTCTCTTCTCTTCAGGAGATATTCCTTGGGTTGGAATCACGTCCTGAAGATATTTATGTATTTTTTTTGTGTCCTTTGTTCCTCTGGTTCCATCAAACAAGTCCATATAATATTCAGTTGCTATTTTCATTATCTCTTCATGAGATTGGACTAGTGACCCTTCTACATCTTTTAGCTGTTTTATTGGGCGTTGTTCTTGATATTGGTGGAAAACTTGGTTAATATGTTGATAATATTCCGTCACTTTATCAAGTTCAGGCACTTTCACTTTTTTCAACATGTGTTTGAGTTTTTCTGCTTTGCATTTAATATCAATTATTAATTCATCGGTTCCTTGGATATCTTCATTTATAGATTGGTGCCTGAGAACATTAATGATTCTGTCGGTCAATCTATATCTCTTCATATTATAGTAAGCCTTGGATGAAGTTAAAGTCAACTCCACTGTAACTGAATCATGTGTGGATCTTTTCCCAAAATGATTTGTTTGTGTCATATTCCATTTGTTTTCTTTGTTTTTTAAGAAGCTCCCAGTGATATAGAACCTATCCAATCTCCGGCTTTTCCCTAATTCTGATGCTTTATTAGTGAATGTTTTCTTGATGTTATGTTTGATTGAATTGAATGAGTCGTTCAAGTTCAACAAAGTAATGAGATTAGTTAAGGATTCAGCAACTGAGTCTTCACGGCTTCTATAATTTAGGGAGTCCGAACGATCAATAAAATTATTAAAATCACCAGCTAACATGATGTTGATTGTCTTTCCTGGGAATCTAGTTTGAAGATTCTGATGTTGGGCAAGTAAACTGAGTTTGAGCTGATCATGGATCTGATTTTGCTTTTGGTATTGATTTGGATTATACAAGTTTATAATCCAGAGTGCTTGGTTATTTTCTAATTCAATTAAGACATCCGTGATGTGTTTTTGGAGTTCATGTTGGACAGTAATACCTGCTAATTTGGATCCTAACACTGGAATAGAATCATCAACAATTATTGCTGTTCTGGAACAGGTTGAATTATAGTATATGACTTTGTTATCGAACTGAAACGAAAAGTCTTCTGATAGATTTAGTTCTTGGAGCAAAGACACATTGGATTTTTGGGTGAAACTTATTACCAACTGGTCGCTGATACGACTCCGTTGTATATTTTGAGTATTGATTTTAATAATCATTATGTTTATTCATTGGAATTTTGATTTGTCTGTTTGTTTCTGGTTGCATCAGCTTCCAGAATTGACAAATCATCATTGGTTGGTGTTAATTCTGTTTTCTCATGTACTGGAATTTCATCACCCAGTAGCATTTCATCCTCCTCATATTCTTCTGAATCCTCAT